>NC_069503.1:149408842-149601342 GCF_027579735.1 Bombina bombina | reverse complement strand
CAAGCGAAAACATTTTAACTTTGTAATATGTGTGCTACCATACGCTTACAAAAATCCGAAGTCAAACATAGTTAATGCACAAGCGTGAGCACAAACTACCGCTTCACTAATAATCTGGCCCTAAGACAGCCAGTGAGCTCATCCGCTGTGTTTGACTAACCTGAGGTCAGGTAGGTCGACAAGTTATGGGTACATGGACAACAGTCACTATAACCCTTTCCACTCTCTCCTACCTTTCCAGCTTCACCAGTTCCTATATTGTTTTATACACATGATTTACTAAAGCTTGCTCATCTCTCTATTCTGAATGAGGTCACCTAATAGAGGAATAAGTCTTTATTGATGCAGTGTACTGCAATGCAACGTACATGGCAAGCAGTTACTATTAATGATGTAGCAGTAGCACCCCTAGTGGTAGAAAACATAATTGTTCTCTTTTAACAAGCTGGGAACTTGTGTCGCTGTCAGAGAAACTCTATTGAAATCAGATAGATCAACTTCATACAATGAATAGGAGCCTGAGGTACTGCAGAAAAGAGATGTTTGAAGTCCTCTGTTGTGTTTATATAATGGCACAGGGTCACTGTTGTGTTTCCTTTTCTCATTATCAAGTATGTGTTGATTGTACTGGACCCCAATGAATGGTCTGGGAAGAG
The DNA here is from genome assembly GCF_027579735.1 of Bombina bombina. Taxonomy (NCBI): domain Eukaryota; kingdom Metazoa; phylum Chordata; class Amphibia; order Anura; family Bombinatoridae; genus Bombina; species Bombina bombina. The sequence continues at coordinate 149,600,686 of NC_069503.1, read as the reverse complement.
GGTTGTAGGATTTGCTGGGAAGCTATTTGCTGACCATTGATATTCATGGGGAGGTGTCAATAATAGCTCTTGTAATTCCTGGCTGTGTCAGGAGAAATAATGTCCTTTGACAAACCCAGAAAAGGATAAAGGAAGCAGAGAAGGGAGGGAGAGTTGTAAACAGCATACATTAACCTGTTACTTGCCATATAGACACATTTAATTTGTTATTTGCAGCAACACCACACAGTTCCCCCTGTCAAATTATAATTAAAAAATAAACAACGGCCAAGTAGCATGATGTTGTGGTCAGGTGGGAGCAGTGCACTATTATAACATTTATTCATATTTATAAATATTACTTAAAGGGACATTAAAGGGACATGAAACCCCAAATTTTTCTTTCATGATTCAGATAGAGAATACAATTTTAAACAACATTCCAATTTACTTCTATTATCTAATTTGCTTTTTTTTTTTAGATATCCTTAATTAAAGAAATAGAAATGCACATGTGTGAGCCAATCACATGAGGCATCTATGTGCAGCCACCAATCAGCAGCTACTGAGCCTATCTAGATATGCTTTTCAGCAAAGGATATTAAAAGAATGAAGCAAATTACATAATAGACGTAAATTAGAAAGTTTTTTTAAAATGGCATGCTCTTTCTAAATCATGAAAGGAAACATTTGTGTTTAATGTCCCTTTAAACACTTTGAGATGGTAATATAGAATGATAAATGGTGTATATATATATATATATATATATATATATATATATATATATATATATAAAAACTCTGCAATAGACTTTCATTATTTATTTCCTGTAATTCCATTCTGAAATTGCGAGCTTTTCAGAAGTGCAGAACACTGTTATATTCCACACAGCCATTGACTGCACACTCTAGTGAACAATTTATAACTGTCCCTAATTGGCCACAGCAAAGAAGAAGAAGGGACATTATACACTCATTTTTTCTTTGCATAAATGTTTTGTAGATGATCTATTTATAAAGCCCATAAAGTTTGTTTTTTTTAAATGTATAATTTTGCTTATTTTTAAATAACATTGCTCTGATTTTCAGACTCCTAACCAAGCCCCAAAGTTTTATTTGAATACCGTCAGCTACCTTCTCCAGCTTGCTCCTTGTGTAAACGGTCTTTTCATATGCAAAAGAAGGGGGAGGGGGGAGTGTCTTATTTCCCACTTGCAGTGGGCTTTCCAACTGCCTTTTCAACAGAGCTAAACTGAAAGCTTCTAAGTACGTTTTTAAACCATTTTATACTGGATTTTTATATCAGTATCTGTGCATCTTATTCTTTATAGTAGTGTCTATTACATGCAGTTATATGAAAATGAGTGTATACTGTCCCTTTAAGGTACAACATGGCATTTCACATTGTTTTATAGACACTAAAACTTTACATATAGGGGGGCGATTTATCAAGCTGAGGCAGACAGGGGCGCACATACGTGCCCCTGTCCGCCGCAGCTCGCCTCTGGTGGGCTAAATTCCTCTGGCGGAATTCAGCATTGCACACGAGCACTATTTTGCTCTTGCGTGCAATCCCACCCCCTGCCCCCGCACAGCCAATCAAGCTCGGACAGGAGCTGTCAATCTCCCTGGTCGGACTAAGAGGTGGCGAAAGGGTAGGGAAGCAGCAGTCTGATTACCGCTGCTTGTTAAATATATGGCGTGCAGGTTCTCTTGTGAAGCTAATGGAACTTTAAAAAATACATCTACATGTTATTCTCCTGTCTTTGGATGCATCATTCTATCTAGCATTTATTTTGTGTTTAATGTCCCTTTAATCTATCCAAAGAACAAATTAATTGCATCATTTAACATACATTTATTTGATGGTCGTTAGTGCAACAAACATTGAAAATATTTAGTATTAGCTAGTTGTTGCTTAATATTGGCCTAAATTTTAGCAGAGTGGTCAGTAAAATCTATAAGGAAGTGCTTTTGCACATGTATTTTGGATTTAATACACAATATCTTATATAGAAAGCACTTACTTATATATAGTGTAGTTGATACATAGAATATCCGCCCAGCATATACAGGGAGTGCAGAATTATTAGGCAAATGAGTATTTTGACCACATCATCCTCTTTATGCATGTTGTCTTACTCCAAGCTGTATAGGCTCGAAAGCCTACTACCAATTAAGCATATTAGGTGATGTGCATCTCTGTAATGAGAAGGGGTGTGGTCTAATGACATCAACACCCTATATCAGGTGTGCATAATTATTAGGCAACTTCCTTTCCTTTGGCAAAATGGGTCAAAAGAAGGACTTGACAGGCTCAGAAAAGTCAAAAATAGTGAGATATCTTGCAGAGGGATGCAGCACTCTTAAAATTGCAAAGCTTCTGAAGCGTGATCATCGAACAATCAAGCGTTTCATTCAAAATAGTCAACAGTCAACAGGGTCGCAAGAAGCGTGTGGAAAAACCAAGGCAAAATAACTGCCCATGAACTGAGAAAAGTCAAGCGTGCAGCTGCCAAGATGCCACTTGCCACCAGTTTGGCCATATTTCAGAGCTGCAACATCACTGGAGTGCCCAAAAGCACAAGGTGTGCAATACTCAGAGACATGGCCAAGGTAAGAAAGGCTGAAAGACGACCACCACTGAACAAGACACACAAGCTGAAACGTCAAGACTGGGCCAAGAAATATCTCAAGACTGATTTTTCTAAGGTTTTATGGACTGATGAAATGAGAGTGAGTCTTGATGGGCCAGATGGATGGGCCTGTGGCTGGATTGGTAAAGGGCAGAGAGCTCCAGTCTGACTCAGACGCCAGCAAGGTGGAGGTGGAGTACTGGTTTGGGCTGGTATCATCAAACATGAGCTTGTGGGGCCTTTTTGGGTTGAGGATGGAGTCAAGCTCAACTCCCAGTCCTACTGCCAGTTTCTGGAAGACACCTTCTTCAAGCAGTGGTACAGGACGAAGTCTGCATCCTTCAAGAAAAACATGATTTTCATGCAGGACAATGCTCCATCACACGCGTCCAAGTACTCCACAGCGTGGCTGGCAAGAAAGAGTATAAAAGAAGAAAATCTAATGACATGGCCTCCTTGTTCACCTGATCTGAACCCCATTGAGAACCTGTGGTCCATCATCAAATGTGAGATTTACAAGGAGGGAAAACAGTACACCTCTCTGAACAGTGTCTGGGAGGCTGTGGTTGCTGCTGCACGCAATGTTGATGGTGAACAGATCAAAACACTGACAGAATCCATGGATGGCAGGCTTTTGAGTGTCCTTGCAAAGAAAGGTGGCTATATTGGTCACTGATTTGTTTTTGTTTTGTTTTTGAATGTCAGAAATGTATATTTGTGAATGTTGAGATGTTATATTGGTTTCACTGGTAAAAATAAATAATTGAAGTGGGTATATATTTGTTTTTTGTTAAGTTGCCTAATAATTATGCACAGTAATAGTCACCTGCACACACAGATATCCCCCTAAAATAGCTAAAACTAAAAACAAACAAAAACTACTTCCAAAAATATTCAGCTTTGATATTAATGAGTTTTTTGGGTTCATTAAGAACATGGTTGTTGTTCAATAATAAAATTAATCCTCAAAAATACAACTTGCCTAATAATTCTGCACTCCCTGTATGGGAAATAAACAGTAAAGGAGTGCGTACAATGAATATAAATGGTTAGCATGAGAATGAAATATTGGTTCTTAAAAAAAACATAATCTATGTTAATTTACATGTTTATAGGATTACATTTTCTTTTTTTTTATTCATTTTGGAGAATAGTAAAATAAAAGATATTTATCTATAAACCAAATAGGAATAGCCTTTCAGAGGAACTTGCAATCTTTAATGTTTTCAATGGTTTCAGTGAAGTGACATTTAAAGCTGATTTATTAAGCTTTTTAGTTTTGTTATGAAACAAATTTAATTTTTAATATGTTTTAATCGATTTGAATAAGCTTATAGGGACATTCTATCCAAATTGGAATCCATGTGGATGCATTTCAGTTTTTAAAAGATGCATTTTTGTAATATACATGTACTAGCAAAAATGATTCTAGTAAAAGCTATAACTGTTTCAAAAGTGTATTTAAGTATGCACCGTGCACCAGCATTTTAAACACAGCACTTGCTGAGGGAGCTGTGCTTGTACCATCTGGTAATTACTCAATTTGTTAATTGCTGACATGATAAAAGCCCCACTGGCTCTATGAGCAGCTGCAGTATATACAATGCTGGTGCACTGAGAATATCTAGCTTGCTTCACATGCACGTGCAGAGAAAAATGCTAACAGTGATATCTTTTACCAGAAGCATTTCTGCCAATACAAGTATATTGCAAATATTAATACACAGTAAAGAACAAAAACACAGAAAAAAGGGGGCACACAGAGAGATATGAACAATGATTATAAGTGGGAAAATGCACAAATATCAATACACATATACAACAATATTAGATGAAGTCCCTTACAGATTCAATGCTGTGCACTATATGCACTCATATATGGCCTAAACAGGCGACTACGAGATGATGGCCGCTCTCCTCCTCACAGACAAGTCCGGATATAACTATAAAGCAAGCACATAAGGGCGCCTCATGTGTAGATCGTCAGAACCAATAACAGATAAACATAAATGATAGCCAAATGGGTACTCACATTTGGCAATAGCACCCTTATGTGCTAGTAGTAGCAAGCTGATATCTCAGGGTGTATCTGCTCACCCTCTCCTGGCTCCAACAAGGAAAATTGGATCTGATTCAGGAAACACAGCTCACCCGGATGCAATGTTCAAATGGGCAGTTGAAAAGAAGGTCCATTCACTTTGCTTGAGTTTAAAAATGTTTTATTAAAATCACATTCAAAAAACATAAAGCAATGAGTGAAAGGGGCATCAAAGCTAGTCCCCTACATGCTTGTTTGGAGGGGGCCTGTTTTTGTTCCAAATTAGGGCCAAAGGTCTGTCACCTAAAAAATGATTGTTACTTTGAGTTTGATGGTCTATCTTCTCTTAAATATTGTTGTTCATGAAAGACCTCTGTCTGTTTGTTAATAGAGCTATTCTCTTCAAGAGATTGGTACCTGTTATAGGTGGGCATTTCATGATTAACATGCTGATTATCAGATTGTCCCCAATAAGGAGAACTGTTCTGAGCAAAAAAATTGATGTCTATTATGGGTTTGAATTCCATGATTGGGATAATGATGACCAGAATGACCCCAATTGGGGGATCTTCTATAATGCATCCCATTTGCATAAGGGATTTTATTCTTGCTGAGTCTCCAATTCCCATTTGCAGATACATTGTGTTGATTCCCTTTATTATTACTATTCTGTCTATGGGATAAATATTGGCTACTCCCTTGATGGGGTTCCTTTTTATGGTTATTACCAGATGAATGTTTGTTATTAGTATTCCTATTAGTGTATTTTTATTGTTATTCTTGTATTGTACTACTACCCAGTTCTGATCCTGGGTTATCATTAGTATTATTGAGGGGTCTTTTGTTATAAGTATGCACAATACCCTTAGCACAATCATCCTCATCTCTGGCCATTTTCAAATTCTTCTTTTCTATTAGTTATTTTTGGAAACTGTCAGAGGCCCTGATTGTTTGACTATATTTAACCTATGATAATCCTCATGTTTCTTAAAATCATTTTGTTCTTTCTGAATTGATTCTATCTCTTTGGCTGTCTCATCAACCAAATGTTGCCTATGGGAGATAATGTAGATCTATTAATTTAAAGGAACAATCATCTAGAATGGAAAACCACTTTTCTAACAACGTGTCATCATTTTTGAAAGAACAATTTTTGAACACTCTCAGACCTCTGGGGATCTGTTTTTTCTCATTATACTTTTTGGGAGTGTCCAAGTCCCACCAATGTCTGTGTTCTGTTTTGAGAAGGTCCTCCAAAGAGGAAAAGAGGCTTCCGATACATTTATCCACCACAGGTTGATTGTGGTCCTGGTTACTGGGATAGCCTCCTTGAGGATCTTTCCAAAACAGACAGCATGGTGTATGCCAATACAAATCTCGGTGGACACATTGGGCACCCATGAGATAGAACAATCAACTTTCTAATTTACTTCTATTATCAAATATTCTTTGTTCTCTTGGTATATTATGTTGAAAAACAGGGATGTGAGCTCAGGAGTGTGCACATGTCTAGAGCACTATATAACAGGAGTTTTGCTGGAATGTTATCCATTTACAAGAGCACTAGAGGGCAGCACTATTTCCTGCCATGTAGTGCTCCAGGTACCTACCTAGGTATCTCTTCAACAATGAATATAATGATAACAAAACAAATTTGATAACAGAGGTTAATTGTAATTTTTTATTTTTTATTTTTTTAATTGTATGGTCTATCTGGATCACAAAAGAACATTTTGTGTTTCATATCCCTTTAAAGGGACAAAAACATGTTAAACTTGTAATATAAAATGGGGATTATGAGATAACTTTAGAATGTACAGTCCTTTCTTATTTTGGTCATTTTTTTGTAATTATAACTACTATTTTTTTTCCCCAACTTGAAGCTGTACAGCAGCTGAAGTATAACTGTTCACAGAGCACTTACTCAGGTGAGCTGAAGACATTTTGAGGCAAAATATCTTCCCTTTATACATAGAGATGTTCAGATGATATTTTCATGTCAGCTTTTTGCAGTTATGCTGCATCAATTTCAAGTAATTTAGCATATGAGTATTATGTCTCTTTAAAGGGACACTGAACCCAAATTTTTTCTTTTGTGATTCAGATAGAGCATGCAATTTTAAGCAACTTTCTAATTTACTCCTATTTTCATTTTTTCTTCGTTCTCTTGCTATCTTTATTTGAAAAAGAAGGCATCTAAGCTTTTTGTTTGGTTCAGACCTCTGGACAGCATTTTTTGATTGGTGGATGAATTTATCCACCAATCAGGAAGAACAACCCAGTTTGTTCGCCAAAAATGGGACGGCATCTAAACATAAATTCTTGCATTTCAAATAAAGATACCAAGAGAATGAAGAAAATTTGATAAGAGGAGTAAATTAGAAAGTTGCTTAAAATGTCATGCTCTATCTGAATCATAAAAGAAAAAATTTGGATTCAGTGTCCCTTTAAGTCTAAAATATCAGATAGAAAAAAAGTTCAGTGTTGGCTATTTTCAAAATGCAAATCAGTTGCACAGCCCAAGTTGGGTGTAGTTGGCTTTATTTAAAAAAAATGTAGCCATGTTGCTGGCACAATTTTGTTTCCCTAATTTTTTTTAACTAATACTTAAAACTAACAGAAAAATATATAAAAGGAAAATGCTAAATCAAGCTACAGTGCAGGGATACAAGACAATATATGCATACATATATTTAAAAAAAATTAAAATAGTAAAAACAATTTATATGTTTATATGCACATATAGTAACATATACTGAATAATGCATTATGCACTATGCAAATATAACACCAGTTACAAGCAGGGATAGGCAAGGTGTCCATACATGGGCACTGGTGTCCATGACTGGCCCTTGCAGTGTCCACCAACCGTATTGCCTCATGGAGGGAGGACACAGTGTGACACTGTGAGTGTGTGTGACAGTGTGCAAGAGTGTGTGTGAAAGGCTGAGGCTGTGAGACATTGTGTGTAACAGTGTTCAAAAGAGTAAGACAGAGTGTGAGACTGTGAGAGTGTGTGTGTGTGACTAAAGGTATGTGTAAGAGTGTGAGTGTGTGTAAGTGACTGTGAGGGTGTGTGTGTGGGTGATAGTGTGCAAGCGATAGTGTGCAATCAAATGTGTGTGCGTGTGTGAGAGAGACTATGAAGGTACAGGGAGTGCAGAATTATTAGGCAAATTAGTATTTTGACCACATCATCCTCTTTATGCATGTTGTCTTACTCCAAGCTGTATAGGCTCGAAAGCCTACTACAAATTAAGCATATTAGGTGATGTGCATCTCTGTAATGAGAAGGGGTGTGGTCTAATGACATCAACACCCTATATCAGGTGTGCATAATTATTAGGCAACTTCCTTTCCTTTGGCAAAATGGGTCAAAAGAAGGACTTGACAGGCTCAGAAAAGTCAAAAATAGTGAGATATCTTGCAGAGGGATGCAGCACTCTTAAAATTGCAAAGCTTCTGAAGCGTGATCATCGAACAATCAAGCGTTTCATTCAAAATAATCAACAGGGTCGCAAGAAGCGTGTGGAAAAACCAAGGCGCAAAATAACTGCCCATGAACTGAGAAAAGTCACAAGGCAACATCACTGGAGTGCCCAAAAGCACAAGGTGTGCAATACTCAGAGACATGGCCAAGGTAAGAAAGGCTGAAAGATGACCACCACTGAACACGACACACAAGCTGAAACGTCAAGACTGGGCCAAGAAATATCTCAAGACTGATTTTTCTAAGGTTTTATGGACTGATGAAATGAGAGTGAGTCTTGATGGGCCAGATGGATGGCCCCGTGGCTGGATTGGTAAAGGGCAGAGAGCTCCAGTCCGACTCAGACGCCAGCAAGGTGGAGGTGGAGTACTGGTTTGGGCTGGTATCATCAAAGATGAGCTTGTGGGGCCTTTTCGGGTTGAGGATGGAGTCAAGCTCAACTCCCAGTCCTACTGCGAGTTTCTGGAAGACACCTTCTTCAAGCAGTGGTACAGGAAGAAGTCTGCATCCTTCAAGAAAAACATGATTTTCATGCAGGACAATGCTCCATCACACGCGTCCAAGTACTCCACAGCGTGGCTGGCAAGAAAGGGTATAAAAGAAGAAAATCTAATGACATGGCCTCCTTGTTCACCTGATTTGAACCCCATTGAGAACCTGTGGTCCATCATCAAATGTGAGATTTACAAGGAGGGAAAACAGTACACCTCTCTGAACAGTGTCTGGGAGGCTGTGGTTGCTGCTGCACGCAATGTTGATGGTGAACAGATCAAAACACTGACAGAATCCATGGATGGCAGGCTTTTGAGTGTCCTTGCAAAGATAGGTGGCTATATTGGTCACTGATTTGTTTTGTTTTGTTTTTGAATGTCAGAAATGTATATTTGTGAATGTTGAGATGTTATATTGGTTTCACTGGTAAAAATAAATAATTGAAATGGGTATATATTTGTTTTTTGTTAAGTTGCCTAATAATTATGCACAGTAATAGTCACCTGCACACACAGATATCCCCCTAAAATTACTATAACTAAAAACAAACTAAAAACTACTTCCAAAACTATTCAGCTTTGATATTAATGAGTTTTTTGGGTTCATTGAGAACATGGTTGTTGTTCAATAATAAAATTAATCCTCAAAAATACAACTTGCCTAATAATTCTGCACTCCCTGTATGTATGTGATAGTGTGTAATCATGTGTTGGTGTGAACCTGTGAGGGTGCGTGTCACAGTGTGAGACTGCAAAAGTGTATGTGTGTGACTAAAGGTATGTGTAAGAGTGTGAGTGTGTGTAAGTGACTGTGAGGGTGTGTGTGTGGGTGATAGTGTGCAAGCAATAGTGTGCAATCGAATGTGTGTGTGAGAGAGAGACTATGAAGGTATGTGTGTGATAGTGTGTAAGCTTGTGTTGGTGTGAACCTGTGAGGGTGTGTGTGATACAGAGTGTGCGATTGAGTGTGTGTGTGATACTGATCTAGTATAGCCTATACCTATTCCATGCATGTTTAAACTCCTTCACTGTCTTTACCACTTCTGCTGGATGGCTTTTCCACAATACCTCCACTACTCTCTCGGTAAAGAGAGTGCTTTTTGATGTTTTTAATTTGAAATATACCTTAGTGTCCTTTCCTAAGGTCTGTACTTTGGAAAATGTCCACCACAGACTTGGTGCGTGCCTATCCCTGGTTACAAGTGGAGTGGTATTTACTGCTTCCACTATAGTGCTAATTTCGCTAGAAGTAAACTTTTAACACATGTCGGGTTGCGCTGTTATTATGAGATGAAAGTAAAAAGTGATTGCGCTAACCCAACGTGCAAAAACAGATTAACTGTCGGAATTAGACTGTCACGCAAAAATCACCCAACTCGAGCGCTAACCAGAACTCATATACTCAAATAGGCTAACCCAACATGATAACATGAATATTTCACATTCCAATGTTCTGCTTATAGCAGAATATGTTCTATTTATTAAAAAAATATAAATATGAACAATAAAGGGTGTAATAGTGCTAATGTGTCTGAAAGTTGTATACAAAACCAATAGTTACAAGTGGTACATATACCCTCTGAGGAAGAAGGATGTAAGGGAGCTTTTTGCTTCACCAGGCACTTGTAAGTGCAGTTGGACATTTTTAACATATTGGTTTATTACCCGTGCCCGGTATTTGTATCATATACTATCAGGAACATAACGATCCCTCAATATCATACTGGTTTCCGATATTCCTTGTGTGTGCACCATACCTCATATTGCATGTCATGTACGGTTGTTATCATTTTATACATTAAATGTACTGTATTACACAATCGTTTCCTCTCACTCATTTTTAACCCATATGATTGCTACTTGCCGAATGAGAGGATATTTAACAACGACCCCTGAGAGAAACTACAGATTGACAATACCATACTCCAAAGGGAATAAGATCGCTCACAGCACTACATCAAATCATTTCAATGGATATGAGTTTTACACATTCTTTTATGTATTTGGACCATATGTACCACTTGTAACTATTGGTTTTGTATACAACTTTCAGACACATTAGCGCTATTACACCCTTTGTTCATATTTCTTATAGGTAACAACAAGAGATTATTTTCTTTTGCTGTTTTATACACCTATATGTTTTTGTTGTAGCTTCTTCAGTGTTTCTGTTTAATTTCACATCTAGCACAGTTTTCATAGCACAATATATAGTTATACCTATATATATATATATATATATATATATATATATATATATATATATATATATATATATATATATATATATATATATATATAGAGAGAGAGAGAGAGAGAGAGAGAGATAGATAGATAGATAGATAGATAGATAGATAGATAGATAGATAGATAGATAGATAGATATAAATAAATGATTATATATATAGATATATATATATATATATATATATATATATATATATATATATATATATATATATATATATATATATATATATATATATATATATATATATACAGAAATATTTAGGAATATCTATCTATAAATACATAGAACATATTCTGCTCTGTGCAGAACATTGGAATGTAAAATATTTACAGTAAATACACAGTATAACACTTTATTAAATATGAATATTGCAAAGGGCTTCAATGCACTATTTATTTGTTTATATGTGTTTATGTCTGTAAATTCATATATACACATGTAAATACATAAATACATATGAACACATATACACACACACATACACACACACACATATATATATATATATATATATATATATATATATACACATACAGTACATATACATATTTGGACAGTTTATGTATCTCTAGGTATGTATCTCTATGTTAAAGCCCTTTGCTTGCAATTTTTTTTCTAGCACCTTACTTAATATCTTTAAGCTTTTATAACTTTTTTGTGCAATTTTTTTTATTAATTTTTCTTAGATAGTATTTTTATGAGTGTAATTATACTTTGTAATGTATTTTTGATGTGTTTTGTGACATTTTTTAATTCACAGCTCTGAGATTGCGGTAATGATTCTAGCGTAAATTGTGATTCTGCTCACTTCATCAAGCTCAACATGTTATTTAATTGCAATTTAACCTGCACGTAAACGATCGTGAAAACAGCACTCAAACCTTTGAGCACCACTTGTAATCTAGCCCTATATAGCATTAGGTACTTCAATGTGTATAAGAATATAAACACAACTAAAAAACAGAAAGAAATTACTCCAAATCCAAATTGTTCTTATTTTATTTCCCCAATTATTCATTCATATATATCCCAATGTGAAATCTTCACCCCAAGATGGCAAAAAATCCCAACTGTGTAAATAACTATACTTCAATATCCTAAAATATAAAATAGATCCATGCAGTGCACATTGTAATAACTTGGTACAAAACCTTGACATTGTGATTGATTTCCTTTGTTCGTGCCTCTGTTCTGCTTCCTAAATTCCTGTCTTGTTGGTGGATTCCTGGCTTCTGACCTCGGCTTGCTGATTTACCATTCTTCTGGATTATCCTTTTGCTTTATGAAAGATTGGACTTCTTTCCTGGTTACAGACCCTTGGCTTGTATTCTGACAAATCTCTTGTATCCTATGTCTTCAGCCTGTTACAGCAATTCCTCTTCTGTGAGTACCTGTATGCTTCCTGGCTGCTGGGTCTAGCACCTCTGCTGTAAGAACTGTATGTTTTTCTAGCTGCTGAGTCTAAGCAACTCTTCTGTGACTCTTGTGTATCCTGAAGCCAAGCGTCTCTGCTGTGAGACTAAACACCTTTTCTGTAATAGGACCTGAAGGTACAGCCCGCAAGAAAAGTCTCGGCTGCCAGCAAATACCTCGGCCCCAGGACTTACCTGCAACTGAGCGACAGCAACACACATGCTATCTAGACGCAGCAGGATCTTGTAACTTTGTTACTTCAGATTACAATAAGTACTGTTTGCCACCCACATCGCATAGGACATCACCGCCGGAGTGGTTTTACTCAACTTTTATGGCCGCAAACATTTCTGTTTCATAATACAAGATTCCCTAACAACTGAGGACGGTAATCCTATACACCAGTACGGTAATCAATACCAACCAAATTAGGAAACCTATGATTGTCTTTGACACGTACTGCTTACGATACAGACCTTATCATATTGTCTTTTTTAGCCTTTTAAAAAAAAATTTTGTTGTGTTAAATGCATTACCGTATGCTTTTTAAATGTTAATCCTGTGATTTTGGTGCAGGCACCTTATTAACTACACATACTGATTTTCTATAATTTTTTTTTATTATATCTATCATTAAAAACAATAATTTTTATGTTAGACTTGGTGTATATGTTTTACTTGGTTTGAAACATATAGGTCATATAAACCTATTACGCTAAACTTGAACCAATTTCCTTTAATCTAGTGCCTTAATCTAGTTTCTTAGTATCTAATTGATTTCTGATACTATTAATTTTATAGCCATTGTAGTCTGTCTCCAGATTATTTTAGTGACCTCCCCTTCTAGTGTTATTTTACACATTATTCACTCTATATATTGAGTACTAGGTATTTATTGCAATATCTCTAAGCTGTTTAGCTCTACCCTACACACTGTTTGTTTCTAACTTGGTACAAAACCAAACAGGTAAAAAAATCACTTACCAAATAGTTATTAGCTCAAAAAGGCTCCAAGCAGCTACTTTCAACGCGTTTCGGTTCTAACAAAAGCCTTTTTCAAGACTACTATGTTCGGCTTTATACCAAGTTATTACAATGTGCACTATGTGGATTTCTTTTTTATTTTAGGATATTGAAATATCATTATTTACACCGCAGGGAGTTTTTATCATCTTGGGATGAAGATTTCCTATTGCGATATATATAAATGAAGCATTGGGGCTAAATTACAGTAAGAACATTTTGGATTTGGAACACTTTCTGTTTTTTATTTGTATTTTTATTCTTATACTCATTGAAGTCTCTTATGCTATATAGTGTTTAGTGAATATGAGTACTTGTCACTTTATATCATTTTTGGTGTTCTATTTTGCCTAGTGCAGTGATGGCTAACTATGGCACCTCTGATGTTTTAGAACTACATTTCCCATGATACTTCACTAGACTGCAGAGGGCGTAAGCATCATGGGAAATGTACTTCCGAAACATTTGTTAATATATGCGCTTATAGACATATATATAGTTTTTACAATTTTTCCTTTTTTGTAATAAATGCATGATTTTTTATTTTTTAGCCCTACACTGTAGCTTCATTTAGCGCTTTCCTTTTATTTATATATTTTCTATAAGATATTTAGCAGCCCTGGTTAGGAGGTCTGCATTAGGAAAGCAGGTGTATTTATAGAGAGCCAAGGTTTTTTTTTTTAACACTTTTTTTTTTTATAATAAAAATACGATATTCGTTTAGTTTTAGCAAAACGAATAGCCAAATGAGGGTGGATAGTGGAGCGGTATTTATCACTCCCACTCGCGCACTAACTACGCTTGATGTAAGCTTTTTGTGTGTGTTGGGTAAGCTGAAAGTAAAAAAATTTCGCTCTTGCAGTAACCAATGCGCGCAAAAAGCCAAACTTTGTTAACATATTCCCCCATAGAAGCCAAAGGGAGGAAGAAAAGTGGAATAAAAAACTAACACACTACTCGTGCACAAACCTGATCACATATTCTCAAGTGCGCTAACCCAACATGAAAATATAAATATTTCACATTCCAATGTTCTTCACTTAACAGAATATGTTCTATTTATTCATAAATACAAATTTCTACATATATATAATGTTATTTGGGTACAATATATATCTATACCTATATATATATATATAAATAGATGATTATATATAGGTATATATATATATATATATATATATATATATATATGAATATCTATTTATAAATACATAGCACTTATGCTGCTATATGCAGAAAATTGGAATGTGAAATATTTACAGTAAATACACAGTATAACATTCTACTCCAGAATTTATATTGTGTAAAAAGATAGATAATACCTTTTTTACCCATTCCCCAGTTTTGCCTAACCAGCACTGTTATATTAATATATGTACTTTTTTCCTCTATGATTACCTTTTATCTAAGCCTCATAAGACTGTCCCCTTATTTCAGTTCTTTTGACAGACTTGCCTCTTAGCCAATCAGTGCCCTCTCATAAGTAACTCCACAGGTGTGATCACAATGTTATCTATATGGCACACAACTAATGCCAAAAAAGAAATACTAATCGCACTACTTATAATTAATTGAAAACATTCCCATGTATGTGGTAACTAAATAGTAAATATCTCACAGGGCATGGTGCTTGTACTGATCAATAATTCAAGACAAATCAGTAAATAACTTAAAAAATATTACAAATGTAGCACCAACAACGGTTTTTTAAAATAAATGTTTAATCTTAAAACAAAGGATGAAATTGGAAAGTAAAACGTAACTTTTACTTCTTAAGTTAAAAACAGAGGGTACGAGGTAATTCATTTTAAAATATGCATATGCCTACTTTGGCGGGGTAAATTCAAAGGATTATAACATGGAACAACGATAAGAACTTCAGGCCTAAAAGAAGCTTAGATAATATAACACTGGAAGGTAATAACTCTAACAGAATCCCAATGGAACATAATGTCTAACTTCACAGGAAGTAGTTATCTGGCTACAATGATAGGTCGGATCATTGTTGAAAGTGCCCGGTTATCACAACTCGTAATAGAGAAAACAGACATATAGGGGGATATTTATCAAAGGTCTGTCGGACCTTATCCGACAGTGCGGATCAGGTCTGACATACCTCGTTGAATGCGGAGAGCAATATGCTTTCCGTATTCAGCATTGCACCAGCAGCTCTTGTCCGCCAGCCAATCGTCCACCAGCAGGGGGGTGTCAATCAACCCGATCGTACTTGATCGGGTTGAATTCCGGCGATCTCTGTCCACCTGTTCCGAGCAGGCAGACATCGTTATGGAGCAGCGGTCTTTAGACCTCTGCTTCATAACTGGTGTTTCTGGCGAGTGTGAAGACTCGCCAGAAACACGGGCCCTCAAGCTCCATCCAGAGCTTGATAAATGGGCCTCATAGTGTCTACTGATCCTATGGCCCCTATTTAAGAAAGTCTGTTGGACCTGATCCGACAGTGCGGATCAGGTCCGCCAGACCTCGCTGAATATGGTGAGCAATACGCTCGCCGTATTCAGCATTGCACCAGCAGCTCACAAGAGCTGCTGGTGCAACGCCGCCCCCTGCAGACTCGTGGCCAATGGCCCGCCAGCAGGGGGTGTCAATCAACCCGATCGTACTCAATCAGGTTGATTTCCGGCGATATCTGTCCGCCTGCTCAGAGCAGGCGGACAGGTTATGGAGCAGCGGTCTTTATCACCGCTGCTTCATAACTGCTGTTTCTGGCGAGCCTGCAGATTGGGGCCTATCTATCAAGCTACATTCGGAGCTTGATAGATAGGCCCCAATATGTGAATAAAAAATAATGCCTCTAAGTGTGAGTCAGATTTTATGGTCTATGTGATTGTTGGGGACTAAATAACTAGAGAGCTATACCTCTGAATACCATGGAACCTATATCAGAGACCAGGGTTTGATGCCTATACCTTTGGTTATCGATAATGATGCTGCTGAATATAAAGAGTCCCAAGTTGGTAACTTTTGACATAAATGTTAACTATCCAACAAATGGTGAGTGATGCCTCTGATTATAAGCAGTTGTGTAAACTCTGGAAATACCAGAGACCTATACCTGTTAATTACCTGTGATAAGGCAATGATATAGAGGCACCAAGTACATATAACAATGAGAGATAGTAATGAAATCAAACGTTCCTCTTCTCTGGAGATATTAGTAACACAGTAATAAATAAGCTGTACCTTATGATAAATGACCTATACCTTTTATTATCTGAGATTTATATCAAAGGTCCATGTATCCAGCCTATACCTTTAGGTTACCAATGATACCACTAGTTATAAAAATAAATGGAAGCATAGTATCAGAGGGCATACATCTAATGAAGATAGCCCCTAAATGTGAGTAATAAGTTTTCACTAGAAACACCAGAGACCTATACATGTTAATACCATAAACCTATACATGTGATTATCAGTGATAAGGCAAATATATGAAACTAGTCCTAAAGCCCGTGTACACAGGACATTTTTTGCAGTACACCGGTCCCACCCCTTGCTCTCTCTCTATATCCCCTCTCTTTTACTCTCTCTTTCTCCCCTCTCTTTTGCTCTCTCTCTCCCCCCTCTCTTTTGCTCTCTCTCCCCCCTCTCTTTTGCTGTCTCTCTCCCTCTTTTGTTGTCTTTCTCCCTCTTTTGCTGTGTCTCTCCCTCCCTTTTGCTCGCTATCCCCGCTCTCTTTTGCTCTCTCTCTCTCCCCCCTCTTTTGCTCTCTCTTTCACCCTTCTCTTTTGCTGTCTCTCTCCCTATTTTGCTGTCTCTCTCCCTCTTTTGCTCTCTCTCTCCCCTCTCTTTTGCGCTCTCTCCTCCTCTCCCTTTTGCGCTCTCTCCCCCTCTCTTGTGCTCTCTCCCCCCTCTCTTTTGCGCTCTCTTTCTCCCCTCTCTTTTGCTCTCTCTCTCCCCCTCTCTTTTGCTCTCTTTCTCCCCTCTATTTTGCTCTCTCTCTCCCCCCTCTCTTTTGCTCTCTCTTTCCCCCCTCTCTTTTGCTCTCTCTCCCCCCCTCTCTTTTGCTGTCTCTCTCCCTCTTTTGTTGTCTTTCTCCCTATTTTTCTGTCTCTCTCCCTCTTTTGCTCTCTCTTTCCCCCCTCTCTTTTGCGCTCTCTCCCCCTCTCCCTTTTGCGCTCTCTCCCCCTCTCTTTTGTTCTCTCTTTCTCCCCTCTCTTTTGCTCTCTCTCTCCCCCTCTCTTTTGCTCTCTCTTTCTCCCCTCTCTTTTCCCCCTCTCTTTTGCTCTCTCTCTCTCCCCCTCTCTTTTGCTCTCTTTCCCCCCCCCTCTCTTTTGCTGTCTCTCTCCCTCTTTTGTTGTCTTTCTCCCTCTTTTGCTGTCTCTCCCCGCTCTCTTTTGCTCTCTCTCTCTCCACCTCTTTTGCTCTCTCTTTCTCCCCTCTCTTTTGCTCTCTCTCTCCCCCCTCTCCCTTTTGTGCTCTCTCCCCTCTCTCTTTTGCGCTCTCTCCTCCTCTCCCTTTTGCGCTCTCTCCCCCTCTCTTGTGCTCTCTCCCCCCTCTCTTTTGCGCTCTCTTTCTCCCCTCTCTTTTGCTCTCTCTCTCCCCCTCTCTTTTGCTCTCTTTCTCCCCTCTATTTTGCTCTCTCTCTCCCCCTCTCTTTTGCTCTCTCTTTCCCCCCTCTCTTTTGCTCTCTCTCCCCCCCTCTCTTTTGCTGTCTCTCTCCCTCTTTTGTTGTCTTTCTCCCTATTTTTCTGTCTCTCTCCCTCTTTTGCTCTCTCTTTCCCCCCTCTCTTTTGCGCTTTCTCCCCCTCTCCCTTTTGCGCTCTCTCCCCCTCTCTTTTGTTCTCTCTTTCTCCCCTCTCTTTTGCTCTCTCTCTCCCCCTCTCTTTTGCTCTCTCTTTCTCCCCTCTCTTTTCCCCCTCTCTTTTGCTCTCTCTCTCTCCCCCTCTCTTTTGCTCTCTTTTCCCCCCCTCTCTTTTGCTGTCTCTCTCCCTCTTTTGTTGTCTTTCTCCCTCTTTTGCTGTCTCTCCCCGCTCTCTTTTGCTCTCTCTCTCTCCACCTCTTTTGCTCTCTCTTTCTCCCCTCTCTTTTGCTCTCTCTCTCCCCCCTCTCCCTTTTGTGCTCTCTCCCCTCTCTCTTTTGCGCTCTCTCCCCCCTCTTTTGCGCTCTCTCCCCCCTCTCTTTTGCGCTCTCTCCCCCCTCTCTTTTGCGCTCTCTCCCCCCTCTCTTTTGCACTCTCTCCCCCCTCTCTTTTGCGCTCTCTCTCCCCCTCTCCCTTTTGCGCTCTCTCCCCCCTCTTTTGCGCTCTCTCCCCCTCTCTTTTGCGCTCTCTCCCCCCTCTATTTTGCGCTCTCTCCCCCCTCTCTTTTGCGCTCTCTCCCCCCTCTCTTTTGTGCTCTCTCCCTCTCTTTTGTGCTCTCTCCCCCTCTCTTTTGTGCACTCTCCCCCCTCTCTTTTGTGCACTCTCCCCCCTCTCTTTTGTGCTATCTCCCCCTCTCTTTTGTGCTATCTCCCCCCTCTCTTTTGTGCTATCTCCCCCGTCTCCTTTGCTCACTCTCCCCAATCTCTTTTGCTCACTCTCCCCCTCTCTGTATCCCCCTCTTCTGCTCTCACTATCCCCTTCTTTTTAGAGCTCCTGATTCACTCACTGTGCACAGCCACACACCCGGCACCTGGCCCCGCCTGACCCCACCCGCGTCATGCTCGGCCCCGCCCATGTCACGGTCGGCCCCGCCCGGTCACGCCCACGCCACACCTGGCCCCGCCCGCACCACGTTCGCCGGCCACGCCCACTCCACCACACGCAACGCCGGGGGAAGACAGTTAGAAGGCCAGGTGTGTTTGTCCTCGTGCGCAGTCTCTAATGCGCATGACGGCTTCAGACAAACACACTTGGCCTTTTATAATATAGGATAGGTGATCCCTGAAAATACCAGAGACCTATACCTATACACAACTAACACCCTCTAGCTGTGAAAAACTGACTGTCAAATGGATTGAGATGAGAGGCGCTTAGAAATTAGCATATGTGCCTACCTAGAGCCTACCTAGGTTTAGTTTTTAACTAAGAATACCAAGAGAACATAGCAAATTTGATGATAAAAGTAAATTGGAAAGTTGTTTAAAATTGCATGCCCTATCTGAATCATAAAATTTTTAATTTTGACTAGACTGTCCCTTTAAATTTAAATATTGCATAAATATATTTCAACCTTTTTCATCTACTTGACTGCAAAGGGCTCTAATTAACTTATATCATGTATATATACAGTATATATATATATATATATGTACATATGTGTTTATATGTGTATATATGCATCTGTAAATACATACATTTGTACACACATATAAGCATACATATACATATTTAGACGTGTATGTATGTATTTATCTCTGTTAAAGTCCTTTGCATGCTTTTTTTTGTTCTTCTAACACCTTTGAGCCCTTATAACTTTTTTGTGCAAAACGTTTAAAAATAATTTTTATAAAACAGTGTTACTATGAGTGTAACTGTACTTTTAAATGTATTTTTGATATGTTTTGTGCAACTTTTTTGTTTTCATGAAACAGCTAACCAGAGCTCTGAGGTCGCATTATCCCGACACCCATTAAAATCAATTGCATTCAAGCAATTGCGTTTTTCTTTCAACTTGTAATATGAGCGCTACATCCGATGCAAACAGCTGCAATAAACGTGCGTGCAAACAGCTGCAATAAACCCGAAATCGGTCGCTCTTAACTGTTAGCATGAAACTCATAATTGGGCCCTGAATGCACTATCTCTCTCCTATTAGCGGATAGCGGTGTCCTAGACTCTGTGAAGAAGGCTGGATTGGCATGCACCCGCCTTCGCTAAAGGAGAAGATCATCTAGTGCAGGCTCTGGGATCCGCCGCCCTAATGTTCCTATTAGCGCAGCCCTGGAGTCTAAAAAGACAAAGAGAATTAGTGCGGCTTCCCTGTGTACTATAGGTAAATATAAACTTAATTGAAATCATAACAAATATATTCATTATATTCGTTATTGTTTAAATGAGTGCACTTATTTTTCTGTTTGTTTCAGTAAAACTAAACAAATATCGTATTTGAAACATGGCTTGTGCATTTGTTTAGTTATAAATGCAAATTTGTATTGAAACAAATGCATAAGGCGAGTATCAAGTACAGTATTAGTTAATTATTGTTTTTTGGAATTGCAAGATTTTCTCCAATCTTGCAACAAATTAACATACTGTGTGAATGTAAAAATCTTTTGATTGTCTTAACACCTTGTTTGCTGCAATAGTTTTTAAAAAGCCAAACTTTTCAGCAGCCAATCAGGACAATTAGGGGCAGATATATGGTAGTGTTAGGGTTGTGAAACGTGCTATGTGGTCTTCCAGCCTCAGAATTTAAAAAATATTAAAGGGACATGAAACCCTACAATTTTATTTCATGATTCAGATAGAGAATACAGTTTTAAACAACTTTCCAATTTACTTTTTTTACTATTATTTAATTTGCTTCCTTCTCTTGTTATCCTTTGCTGAAAGGTTTATCTAGGCAAGCCCAGGAGCAGCAGAGAACCTAGGTTCTAGCTGTTGATTGATGCCTGCATATATATTGATTGTGATTGGCTCACCCATGTGTTCAGTTAGAAACCAGTAGTGCATTGCTGCTCCTTCAACAAATGATTCCAAGAGAAAGAAACATATTAGATAATAGAAGTAAATTATAAAGTTGTTTGAAATTCTATTCTCTATCTGAATCATGAAACAAATTTTTGGGGTTTCATGTCCCTTTAATATTCAATACAAATAATAATTATAATAATAATAATAATAATAATAATAATAATAATAATAATAATAATAATAATAACAACAGTGAATTAAAATACAATACTAATATTATTTTAAAAATGTAACATTACATTATAAATAAAAGTAACTTAAAATTAAATACTTAAATAACAGTAGATTTTTAACTTTATATTATGTTATTTAATGTATAATTTAATATTATTCTAATATAAATATATTATCTGGGACATTTTTATTACACTATTATGGCTAGATTAGTGGAGCGCCAATTTATCACACGCCCGTAAACGGTCATATTTGCCCGTTTACGGGCGCATGATAAATAAGCAGCCATTATAAGTGGCTGGTAATTTTCAAAATGTCCCCCAACCGTCCCCAAATTTAAGTGTAGTGTTTTATAAAAAAAAAATGTAGCATTTAAAAAATAAATAAAAATAACTTCACAAAGCAGTTTTTAGGGCTTAAAGTGAGGGGATGTGGGGTGTTAGAAAAAAACAGCACTGAAAAGTGCCTTTACATAGCGGTCTATGGGGACTGTGTTTTACCTGTAAATATATATGTATATGCTTATATACTTATATATTTATGTGTTAATATGTATACAAATATAAACACATAAATATAGATGTATATATTTATATACATATATATTTAAATGTTGCTGCCCATCCCTGCATGACTTACCCCCTTCACTGCGCTAGGTTCTCTGCCATGTCTCACTGCATGAGAACGAGGCTTCCATCTTGTGAACGCAAAGATTCCATGCAATGTGAACGCAACTTTATTATTATTATTATCAGGTATTTGTAGAGCGCCAACAGATTCCGCAGCGCTTCAACTTGTAATACACAACTTCAACTTCTAATACCAACGCACATAAGCAATATTTTGGGCTCCACTCATAATCTGGCCCTTAACCTCTTCAGCCAAAAGGACGTATATATACGTCTTACATTACTTTGCCTATCGTACTGCAAGACGTATACTGTATATACGTCTTCGCTTCAGGAAGCTCTACCACTCTCGGCTGTTAAAGGGATAGTGAACCCACTTTTTTCTTTCATGATTCAGATACAGCATACAACGTTAAGCAACTTTCTAATTTACCCCTATTATCAATTTTTCTTCGTTCTCTTGGAATCTTTATTTGAAAAAGTAGAAATATAAGCTAAGGAGCCGGCCCATTTTTTTGTTTCAGCACCCTGGCTAGCGCTTATTATTGGTGGCTGCATTTAACAAACCAATAAGCAAGTGCAACCAAGGTTCTCAACCAAAAATGGGTTGGCTCTTAAGCTTACATTCCTGCTTTTCAAATAAAGATACCAAGAGAACAAAAAAAAAATGTTAATCGGAGTAAATTAGGATGTTGCCTAAAATTGAATGCTCTTTCTGAATCATGGGAGAAAAACAATTGGGTTTACTATCCCTTTAAGTTACAGCCAAGAGCTGGAGCTCCTGAAGCTTCAGACATCTGCCGCATATGGAGCCGGAGCGAGATCGGTGCTCCGCCTCCATATGAGGGCAGATGTCTGATCGTTACAGACGGTGACACTGTCTGTGTAACCGTCTGTAAAATCTTCTGTTGGTGCCGGTGGGAGGTGTGAGCTGGAAGCGGGTGGGCAGCCTAGCAGGAGAGGCAGGAGGGAGAAGGAGGGAGTGGGAGGGCCCTACTCTAGAGAAAAAAAATAAAGGGACAGGGAGGGATGGGGCAGCTACACTACAGAAAAGGGGATCTGGTGGTGTGGGGGACCCTAACTAAAGATCGCAGGTGGGGGGACACTACGCTACAGAAAATAAGTACAAAACTAATAAAATATAGTGGGAAATAGTTAGAGGGGGAGGTTTAGAGAGCTGTTTTGGGGGGCAGTCAGGGAGATTTGGAGGGAAGGGGGGATCCTACACTGCAGAAAATATTTTATTTTAAAAAAAAAAGCCTTATATTTTCATACTGGCAGACTGTCTGTCAGTACCTAAGATGGGGGTTACCAGTGAGGGGTGGGGGATATGGAAGAGAGCTGTTTGGGACGGATCAGGTAGGGATCAGGGGGTGGGAAGTGTCAGGTGGGAGGCTAAGCTCTACATTAAAGCTAAAATTAGCCTTTTAAAGGGACAGTCTAGTCCAAAACAAACTTTCATTATTCAGATAGGGCTTGTAATTTTAAACATTTTTTCAAATTTACATCTATCACCAATTTTGCTTTCTTCTCTTGGTATTCTTAGTTGAAAGCTGAACCTAGGAGGTTCATACGCTAATTTCTAAGCCCTTGAAGGCTGCCTCTCATCTCAGGGCATTTTGACAGTTTTTCACCACTAGAGGGTGTTATTTCATGTGTTTCATATAGATAACACTGTGCTCACATACTTGGAGCTCCTAGGAGCTAGCACTGATTGGCTAAAATGCAAGTCTGACAAAAGAACTGAAATAAGGGGCAGTTTGCAGAGGTTTGGATACAAGATAATCACAGAGGTAAAAAGTGTATTAATATAACTGTGTTGGTTATGCAAAACTAGGGTATGGGTAATATAGGGATTATCTATATTTTAAAACAATACATATTCTGGTGTAGACTGTCCCTTTAAGCTACCTAATTAACCCCTTCACTGCCGGGAATAATAGAAACGTGGTGCGCAGCTGCAATTAGAAACCTTCTAATTACCAAAAAGCAATTGCAAAGCCAAATATGTCTGCTATTTCTCAACAAAGTACCATTTTTTTATTTGATTGCATTTGGCGGTGAAATGGTGGCATAAAATATACCAAAATGGGCCTAGATCAATACCTTGGGTTGTCTACTTAAAAAAATATATATAGTTTTATATATATATGTATATATAGTTTTGATATATAGTTTGGTAAATAAAAAAAAGAAAGGCTCTATTTCTGTTTAAATGGAGTGATAGCAAAAATGCTAAAAATTCTTTGGTATTTTGGGCAAGTTTTTGTCTGAAAGTCCCGGTAGTGAAAGGGTTAATATATTTTATTTAATACCAGTATTTGCTTTTCAGATGTACACAACAGGGATTCGTGGTTTATACTTGGATTAATTAACTAACCTCATTGATACTTGCAGAAAGTAATGAAGCACACTTTATTTTTATTTTTTATTATTTTCAGGTATTTATAAAGCGCCAGCAGATTACGTAGCGCTATACAAGAAATAATGGAACATTACAGGGATGCATTTAAATACACAAACAAGTACAATATTTGGGTACATTACAGTTGTAGGTGCAATAATTGAGTTATACAAAAGGAGAGGAATGCCCTGCCCTTGAGCACAATCAGTAGTAGTTCACTTTAAATACAAAGTGGCCTGCAGGTAGAGAGGCTCTCAAGCTTACAATCTAAAGGAGAGGGAATGAACACAGAAGGCGAGGGATAAGAGAAATATGTCTGATATAAGGCAGTGTAAACTGAGTGTGAGTGAAATGTGTGGTGAGTAAATGAGGGTTGGAAAAGTGTAACAGAATATGATAAAGTGTCAGTTCAGAGGCTGTGAGTGTGAAGTAGTGTCTCTATCCTGGATCATTAGTGATAGCTGGGAGGTGGAGGGAGGCTTGGTGGGCTAGTGCATGCAGTGAGGTCTTCAAATGTTTGCAGAAAGGGATCTTTAAATGTATGTTTGCAGAGAGTCTGTAGGATTGCTTGTTGCAGTGAGGTCTGTGTGAGAAAGAGTTTTAAATGTAAAACTTCCTGTTGATAAAGGGTAGGTGTATGGGGGGGGGGGAGGTGTAGCTGGGAGAGGGGAATGTTAAAACCAAATCCAAATTAGCCCAACAGATATAAAAATAAAATGCACTCATTGGCCCCTATTTATCAAAGGTCTTGCGGACCTGTTCCGACAGTGCGGTTCAGGTCCGCAAGACCTTGCTAAATGCGGACAGCAATACGCTCTCCGCATTTAACATTGCACCAGCAGCTCACAAGAGCTGCTGGTGCAACGCCGTCCCCTGCTGACTTGCGGCCAATCGGCCGCCAGCAGGGAGTTGTCAATCAACCCGATCATACTCGATCGGGTTGATTTCCGGCGATGTCTGTCCGCCTGCTCAGAGCTGGCGGACAGGGTTATGGAGCAGCGGTCTTTAGACGCGCCAGAAACACGGCCCTTCAAGCTCCATTCGGAGCTTGATAAATATGGGCCATGGTCTTCATTGGAGATAGATGAATTACCTTCAAATATTTGTTTGCAGAAAGGGATCTTTAAATGTATGTTTGCAGAGAGTCTGTAGGATTTCTTGTTGCAGTGAGGTCTGTGTGAGAAAGAGAGTTTTAAACGTAAAACTTCCTGTTGATAAAATTAAATCCTGCAACCAATACAAATCAGTATACCCTTTTTCCAGCATATAGTATCTAACAATCACCTCTATTTTCATATGTATGTGATTTTTTTATGAGAGTAATAAGTGTTTTGCATATTTTTACACACTCTTTTTAGTTTGCAAGAAAAACAGCAAGAGCTGCAGGGGCAAATGTTGAGAGAATATGTCAGACCTTGTGATGACATTTAGCTACTCCCCTGCAACACCCTCAGCTCACTCATGATAAGGAAAATAATACTCTTGGAATTTCCTATTATGGATACTAATTTTTACTGTTCTTTTGACATGTGCAATGACGTTTTATTACAATTTCTACTTTGTGCCTTAAATTGTGTTTTTCCTGAGCAATTTCAAATCAAAATTTAATTTTGTTATGATTTTTATTGTAAATAAAGAATACTATTTGTACAGAGTATTTTGTTTTGAATTTTATTTATTTATTTTATACAACTTTCTAAATTATGTTTTTTTTGTGAACCTTATTGTAATGTATGCATCTTCTTCACATAACTAAAAGCAGACAACACCCCTTTGCGAGACGCACTGTTCTCAAGCTAAAAACGACATTTTGAGAATTCTAGCAGGGCTACATATTATTCTACTTCTTCTTCTTTATTTATAAAGCGCCAACAGATTCCGCAGCGCTGCCCATGGGCACAAGGATAGAAGTAGGACTGAGAAACAATGCAATAAAAGACAACATTTTACAGACAGATACAGGGGGAATTGAGGGCCCTGTTCCCGTGGAAACTTGCAATCTACTGGAGAGATGTCATAGAGAATCACCCAAGCCCAGAGAGCTTTCTGGTCCTATAAAACTTCCTAATACCTTAAATACAAGCAATGCAGGTAAGTGTCCTTCGTGCCTGGTTAGTAATAAAATTGTGTAATTCAGTTTGCTTTCCACGTGAAACAGGTTGTGAACGTTGAAATGCTTGTCCTAGATGTTGTGCACCAGAATGTTGTTTTAAAGACCAAGGTATCCAGTTCTCCCTGCCCCTAGTGCCAACCATGCCATCTGCACCTATTGGCACTCATACTGCCCGAGAGAATGTTACATACCCCTAGTGCCAACCAAGCTACCTGCAGCTATTGCCAGTCATACTGCCTGAGAGAATGTTACCTGCCCCTAGTGCCAACCATGCCACCTGCAGCTAATGCGTAGTCATACTGCCTGAGAGAAAGATACCTACCCCTGGTGTCAGCCATGCCACCTGCAGCTATTGCTAATCATACTGCCAGAGAGAATGTTACCTTCCCCTGGTGCCATCCATGCCACCTGCATCTAATGCGATGTCATACTGCCCGAGAGAATGTTACCTATTCCTAGAGCAAACCATGCCACCTGCAGCTAATGCCAGTCATACTGCCTGAGAGAATGTTACCTGCCCCTGGTATCAGCAATGCCACCTGCAGCTATTGCCAGTCATACTGCCTGAAAAAACGTTACCTGCCCCTAGTGCCAACCATGCCACCTGCAGCTAATGCGTAGTCATAATGCCTGAGAAAACGTTACCTGCCCCTAGTGTCAACCATGCCACCTGCAACTAATGCATAGTCATACTGTCCGAGAGAATGTTACCTGTCCCTAGAACCAACCATGCCACCCGCAGCTAATGCCAGTCATACTGCCAGAGAGAATGTTACCTAACCTTGGTGTCAGCCATGCCACCTGCAGCTATTGCTAATCATACTGCCAGAGAGAATGTTACCTGTCCCTGGTGCCATCCATGCCACCTGCAGCTAATGCGTAGTCATACTGCCCAAGAGAATGTTACCTACCCCTAGAGCCAACCATTCCACCTGCAGCTAATGCCAGTCATACTGCCTGAGAGAATGTTACCTGTACCTGGTGTCAGCAATGCCACCTGCAGCTATTGTCAGTCATACTGCCTGAGAAAATGTTACCTGCCCCTAGTGCCAACCATGCCACCTGCAGCTAATGCATAGTCATACTGCCAGAGAGAATGTTACCTGTCAGGTCAGTAGAACCAACCATGCCACCTGCAGCTAATGTCAGTCATACTGCCAGAGAGAATGTTACTTACCCTTGGTGTCTGCCATGCCACCTGCAGCTATTGCTAATCATACTGACAGAGAGAATGTTACCTACCCCTGGTGTCAGCCATGCCACCTGCAGCTATTGCTAATCATACTGCCAGAGAGAATGTTACCTACCCCTGGTGTCAGCTATGTCACCTGCAGCTATTGCTAATCATACTGCCAGAGAGAACCTACCCCTGGTGTCAGCCATGCCTCCTGCAGCTATTGCTAATCATACTGCCAGAGAGAATGTTACCTACCCCTGGTGTCAGCCATGCCACCTGCAGCTAATGCGTAGTCATACTGCCAGAGAGAATTTTACCTACCCCTGGTGTCAGCAATGCCACATGCAGCTATTGCTAATCATACTGCCAGAGAGAATGTTACCTGCCCCTGGTGCCATCAATGCCACCTGCAGCTAATGCGTAGTCATACTGCCAGAGAAAATGTTACCTACCCCTGGTATCAGCCATGCCACCTGCAGCTAATGCATAGTCATACTGCCAGAGAGAATTTTACCTACCCCTGGTGTCAGCAATGCCACATGCAGCTATTGCTAATCATACTGCCAGAGAGAATGTTACCTGCCCCTGGTGCCATCCATGCCACATGCAGCTATTGCTAATCATACT
The DNA here is from genome assembly GCF_027579735.1 of Bombina bombina. Lineage (NCBI taxonomy): Eukaryota > Metazoa > Chordata > Amphibia > Anura > Bombinatoridae > Bombina > Bombina bombina. The sequence goes on along the minus strand of NC_069503.1, from coordinate 149,572,602 downwards.
GCCAGAGAGAATGTTACCTGCCCCTGGTGCCATCCATGCCACCTGCAGCTAATGCGTAGTCATACTGCCAGAGAGAATTTTACCTACCCCTGGTGTCAGCAATGCCACATGCAGTTATTGCTAATCATACTGCCAGAGAGAATGTTACCTACCCCTGCTTTCAGCCATGCCACCTGCAGCTACTGCTAATCATACTGCCAGAGAGAATGTTACCTACCCCTGGTGTCAGCCATGCCACCTGCAGCTACTGCTAATCATACTGCCAGAGAGAATGTTACCTACCCATGGTGTCAGCCATGCCACCTGCAGCTACTGCTAATCATACTGCTAGAGAGAACGTTACCTGCCCCTAGTGCCATCCATGCCACCTGCAGCTATTGCTAATCATACTGACAGAGAGAATGTTACCTACCCCTGGTGTCAGCAATGCCACCTGCAGCCAATGCATAGTCATACTGCCCAAGAGAATGTTACCTACCTCTGGTATCAGCAATGCCACCTGCAGCTAATGCATAATCATACTGCCCAACAAAATGTTATAGAATATTCTGCCAATTTAAGCACTTTCTCTCAAAAATGTATAAGCTCTGATATATGTGTGTGAGTCGAAAAGTGTGAGCTCAGCTCTGTTTAAACTAGCAGGATCAATTATCTTTTATTTCTGTATTTATTTATTCATTTATTAATTCAGCCATTCATTCATATATTTATTAAGATAAAGGAAATAATACAACAAAAATATATTTTTTAAAGGGACAGTCAAGTCCAAAAAAAACCTTCAATAGGGCATGTCATTTTAAACAACTTTCCAATTTACTGTTATCACCAATTTTGCTCTCTGTTCTCTTGGTATTCTTAGTTGAAAACTAAACCTAGGTAGGCTCATATGATAGTTTATAAGCCCTTGAAGGCCGCCTCTTATCACATGCTTTTTTATTTGCTTTTCACAACACGGAGAGCTAGTGGATTGTGGCAGACACTGCACTAATTGGCTAAAATGCAAGTCAATAGATAATAAATAAAATGTCATGTGATCAGGGGGCAGTTTACAGAGGCTTAGATACAAGATAATCACAGAGGTAAAACGTATATTAATATAACAGTGTCGTTTATGCAAAACTTGGGAATGGGTAATAAAGGGATTATCTATTTTTTAAAACAACAACAATTCGGGTGTTGATGACTGTCCCTTTATAGAAAGTTTGGGGAACACATGCAGTCTGTAGTAACATAAAAAGTACATTTTTACAAAACTCAATATCTATCAAATAATTGTTTGTTTGTCCCAGAGTGCTGCATTTTCTTGCTATCTACTCCTCTGTGCGCAAAAAAAATCCTTATTTGCAAGCCGACCATCTGTTCCAAGGCAAGAAAACGTAAAATGTTTCTAAAGAAATGAAAACAGGGCGATTAAGTATTTACGAGGTGGAAATAAAGTGGTTTGAGTCAATACATAAACAGACACATTCAGTCCTAAACAAAAGAAGCACAAAAGCTAACGCAGGAAAATGAATATCAATAGGTTCTGTTTTGTTTTCCACGTCTATTATAAACTGAAAGGGTCAGGTCTTAACAAGGCAGCAGTCTGCTTTCTCTATTTGTGGTAGGTCATATCCCCAGGGTTTGGAAAGACTTCTTTATTATTGGCAGGGTGATAGCTGTCCTTTAATGTTTGCAAATTAGTCAAGGTTATGATGTCTTAATCAGAATCTGGGGTGGTCACCTGTCTGCTACTTTGTTTTGTTTTTAACCTTCTTTGGTTTTACGATAAGGTGCAAAACATTGTAGTCTTCTTTGGTAGCCAATGGCTGGGCACCGATTGGCACTGTTAAGAAATAAGGGCACTGCTTTTATGGTATATTAATTAATTAGTTTATTGTTTAATTAAATCATATTTTTATGTTAACCACATTAATACTTGTATAATTTATGGCACTTACATGTGTATAAATGTACATAAAGTTATCAACATACAATAGGTAGTAATAGTTCTCCCAGAAAATGTTTAAAGGGACAGTCAACTCAAATTTATTAATTGTTTAAAAAGATAGATATTAATCCCTTTATTACCCATTCCCCAGTTTTGCACAGAAAACACAGTTATATTAATACACTTTTTACCTCTGTGATTACCTTGTATCTATGCATCTTCTGACAGCCCCCTGATCACATGACTTTTTATTTATTATCTATTGACTTGCAATTAAGCCAATTAGTGCTGTGTTGTACACAACCCACGGGCATGAGCACAATGTTATCTACATGGTTCACATGAACTAGAACTCCCCTGTTGTGAAAAGCTAATAAAAAAGCATGTATTTAGTGCCTTAGAAACAGACAGAAATTTAGAGGTTTAAAGGGTATAAAGTATATTAATATAACCATGTTGGTTGTACAAAGCTGGGGAATGGGTAGTAAACACATTATCTATATTTTTGAACAATAACAATTTTTGTGTTGACTGTCCCTTTTAAGGGACATAAAGGTGCAATAATAAAATACAAATGGTTAAATACATAAATAAATCAGATCTGGAGCTGCAACTGGCAGCTACACAAATATGATACCCCTGATTGACTCAGTGGATATGTCCAGCTCCAGGAATGTCAGTAAACTGATGCTTCAGAGCTAACTTAAAGGGACACCTACACCAGAATTGTTATTGTTTTAAAAGATAGATAATCCCTTTATTACCCATTCCGAAGTTTTGCATAACCAACACAGTTATATTAATATACTTTTAACCTCTGTGATTATCTTGTATCTCAGCCTCTGCAAACTGCCCTTTATTTCAGTTCTTTTGACAGACTTGCAGTTTAGCCAATCAGTGCCTGCTCCCAGATATCTTCACGTGCATGAACACAGTGTTATCTATATAAAATACATGAACTAATACCCTCTAGTGGTGAAAAACTGTTAAAATGTATTCTGAAAAGAGGTGGCCTTCAAGGTCTAAGAAATTAGCATATGAACCTCCTAGGTTAAGCTTTCAACTAAGAATACCAAGAGAACAAATCAAAATGGGTGATAAAAGTAAAATGGATTATTGTTTAATATTACATCTCTATCTGAATCATGAAAGTTTATTTTGGCCTAGACTGTCCCTTTAAACTTATCTTACCCTTGGTTATACGCATTGTTATATACAAGCAGGAGTGCAATAAAAAATGCACAAACACATTAGAGAATCTCGATTTGACAGTTTGAGGCCTAGTTATCAACATGTCTACTTACCTGCCTTCGCCGGCCCAATACCACGGACCTGAAAAATCTCGCCAAAGTTATCAAAAAAGCTGTCAAAAAGCCGCGCACCAAGTACGGGCAATGAGCAGCGGACTGTGATAGTTATCACTCATCCAATCTCGCTGCCCTTCGGCTTTTTGACAGCTTTATTGATACCCCTGTCACTAAGCACCCACACTAAACTATACTGTTCTACCCCCTATACCAGCGCCCCCGGAGCCCCCCGCACCTAAATAAAGTTATTAACCCCTAAACCGCCGCTCCTAGACCCCGCCGCAACTCTTATAAATGTATTAACCCCTAAACCGCTGCTCCTAGACCCCGCAGCAACTATAATAAATGTATTAACCCCTAAACCGCCGCTCCCGGAGCCCACCCCCACCTACATTATACCTAGTAACCCCTATCCTGCCCCCCCTATACTGCCGCCACCTATAATAAATTCGTTAACCCCTATCCTGCCGATCCCGGACCCGCCGCAACTAAATAAATTGTTTAACCCCTAAACCGCCGCTCCCGGACCCCACCACCACCTATATTAAACTTATTAACCCCTAATCTGCCCCCCCTACACCGTCGCCACCTATAATACATTTATTAACCCCTATCCTGCCCCCCTACACCGCCGCCACTGAAATAAAATTATTAACCCCTAAACCTAAGTCTAACCCTAACACCCCCCTAACTTAAATATTAATTAAATACATATAAATATTATAACTCTTATTAACTAAATTAATCCTATTTAAAACTAATTATATTGTAGCTATCTTAGGATTTATTTTTATTTTACAGGCAAATTTCAATTTATTTTAACTAGGTACAATAGCTATTAAATAGTTATTAACTATTTAATAGCTACCTAGATAAAATAAAGTCAAATTTACCTGTAAAATAAAAACTAACCTAAGTTTCAATTGCACCTAACACTACACTATCATTAAATAAATGATTCCTATTTAAAACTAAATACTTACCTGTGAAATAAACCCTAAGATAGCTACAATGTAATTAATAATTACATTGTAGCTATTTTAGGATTTATATTTATTTTACAGGTAACTTTGTATTTATTTTAGCTAGTTAGAATAGTTATTAAATAGTTATTAACTATTTAATAACTACCTAGCTAAAAGAAATACAAAATTACCTGTAAAATAAATCCTAACCTAAGTTACAATTAAACCTAACACTACACTATCATTAAATTAATTAAATAAATTACCTACAAATAACTACAATTAAATACAATTAAATAAACTAACTAAAGTACCAAAAATAAAAAAAACTAAGTTACAAAAAATAAAAAAAAATAAGTTACAAACATTTAAAAAATATTACAACAATTTTAAACTACTTACACCTAATCTAAGCCCCCTAATAAAATAACAAAGCCCCCCAAAATAAGAAAATGCCCTACCCTATTGTACATGAAAAAGTTAACAGCTCTATTACCTTACCAGCCCTTAAAAGGGCCTTTTGCGGGGCATGCCCCAAAGAAATCAGCTCTTTTGCCTGTAAATATTGGCTGATCGGAACAGCCAATAGAATGCAAGCTCAATCTGATTGGCTGATTGGATCAGCCAATCGGATTGAACTTCAATCTGATTTTTCCTACCTTAATTCCGATTGGCTGATCCTATCAGGATCCTATCAGCCAATCGGAATTCGAGGGACGCCATCTTGGATGACGTCACTTAAAGGAACCTTCATTCGTCGTCTAGTCGTTGGTGGAAGAAGATGGCTCCACGTCGGCTCGTCTGAAGATGGCTCCGCTCCGGATGGATGAAGATTGAAGATGCCGCCTGGATGATGACTTCAATCTGATGGAAGACTTCTTCAGTGCCCCTTGGATGATGACTTCAATCGAATGGAAGACTTCTTCAGCGCCCATTGGATGATGACTTCGGCCGCTGCGGATGTCCTCTTCTGTTCCATCTGTGGTCGGCTGGCTGAAGATGGCTAAAGGTAGGATGATCTTCAGGGGGGTAGTGTTAGGTTTATTTAAGGGGGGTTTGGGTTAGAGTAGGGGTGTGTGGGTGGTGGGTTTTAATGTTGGGGGGGGTTGTATTTTATTTTACAGGCAAAAGAGCTGATTTCTTTGGGGCATGTCCCGCAAAAGGCCCTTTTAAGGGCTGGTAAGGTAATAGAGCTGTTAACTTTTTATTGTAGAATAGGGTAGGGCATTTTTTTATTTTGGGGGGCTTTGTTATTTTATTAGGGGGCTTAGATTAGGTGTAAGTAGTTTAAAATTGTTGTAATATTTTTTAAATGTTTGTAACTTATTTTTTTTATTTTTTGTAACTTAGTTTTTTTTTTTTGTTGGAACTTTAGTTAGTTTATTTAATTGTATTTAATTGTAGTTATTTGTAGGTAATTTATTTAATTAATTTAATAATAGTGTAGTGTTAGGTTTAATTGTAACTTAGGTTAGGATTTATTTTACAGGTAATTTTGTATTTCTTTTAGCTAGGTAGTTATTAAATAGTTAATAACTATTTAATAACTATTCTAACTAGCTAAAATAAATACAAAGTTACCTGTAAAATAAATATAAATCCTAAAATAGCTACAATGTAATTATTAATTATATTGTAGCTATATTAGGGTTTATTTTATAGGTAAGTATTTAGTTTTAAATATAAATAATTTATTTAATGATAGTGTAGTGTTAGGTGTAATTGAAACTTAGGTTAGTTTTTATTTTACAGGTAAATTTGACGTTATTTTATCTAGGTAGCTATTAAATAGTTAATAACTATTTAATAGCTATTGTACCTAGTTAAAATAAATTGAAATTTGCCTGTAAAATAAAAATAAATCCTAAGATAGCTACAATATAATTATTATTTATTTTGTAGCTATATTAGGGTTTATTTTAAAGGTAAGTATTTCGTTTTAAATAGGATTAATTTAGTTAATAAGTTATAATATTTATATGTATTTAATTAATATTTAAGTTAGGGGGGTGTTAGGGTTAGGGTTAGACTTAGGTTTCGGGGTTAATAATTTTATTTTAGTGGCGGCGGTGTAGGGGGGGGCAGATTAGGGGTTAATATGCTTAATATAGGTGGCGGCGGGGTCCAGGAGCTGCGGTTTAGGGGTTAAACAATTTATTTAGTTGTGGCGGGGTCCGCGATCGGCAGGATAGGGATTAATACATTTATTATAGGTGGCGGCGGTATAGGGGGGGCAGGATAGGGGTTACTAGGTATAATGTAGGTGGTGGTCGGCTCCGGGAGCGGCGGTTTAGGGGTTAATACATTTATTATAGTTGGGGCGGGGTCTAGGAGCGGCGGTTTAGGGGTTAATACATTTATAAGAGTTGCGGCGGGGTCAAGGAGCGGCGGTTTAGGGGTTAATAACTTTATTTAGTTGCGGGGGGCTCCGGGGGTGCCGGTATAGGGGGTAGAACAGTATAGTTTAGTGTGGGTGCTTAGTGACAGGGATATCAATAAAGCTGTCAAAAAGCCGAAGAGCTGGGAGGTCGGATGAGTGATAACTATCACAGTCCGCTGCTCATCGCCCCGTACTTGGTTCACGGCTTTTTGACAACTTTTTTGATAACTTTGGCGAGATTTTTCAGGTCCGCGGCGGCGATGGTAGGCGAGCTTAGGCGGGCGTATTGGGCCAGCGAAGGCAGGTAAGTAGACACGTTGATAACTAGGCCTCTTTGAGTCCATTTAATTAAGCACAGTTAAAAATATGCAATCTACAGTGATTATTTAATTGCCTGCTCTTACAGTAATGTACCTCTGAAATTGTTTTTATACTTTCTCACACAGGCTGTAATACATATAGCATATTTAGATACTCTGCTCTTTACCTAATCCTGCTTTAATGTACCCACAGATTTGGTAAATCAGTGTAGTAGCTTATTTGAATAGAACAATAGCACAGTCCCACGGAGTAGTAATATAGGCAGGGAGAGATGGATATGTTTAAAAGTCAATTTATTATACTTGCGTTAAAAACATTAACAGCACAGATCACAGAGTCCACAGCTGACGCATTTCTTGCCTTACTGGCAGTTCATCAGAGCTAAAGACAGAGTCTCCAGCAGCTGCTTTAATCAGAGGTGAGTGATCAGAAGGACCAATCATCAGTAAGACAGCAAAATGTTAAATGCCACAATGTAACTCTTTTTAAAAACATTACTACATAAAGACACACTTAAAAAATGATAAATATAGTTTACATAGCTAGAACTGACGGAGCTTAAGTTAATAAACACACTTGATGAATACCTTGAGAAGAGAATATAAGCATAAACAAAACAGATATTGCAATACGCAGAGTACAATTAAACGCAAAACAGTATAAGTAAGATAAATGCATGTAATGTATCACTTTAAACTACTGCATAGTGAATATCATGATAGTATCCCTTATCAAGAAAAAGAGGCAAATTCAAAGCGGTCTCATAATTAAAAAATAAGGAACATTTAGTGAAGGTATAAGGTGGGAGCTAGCTGAGCAGATAACACCAGGTCGTCAAGAGCGTAATAATAAAACGCAAAAGCAACCAGTATCAGGTAAATTAATCCCTGTAGTTAAATAACACACTGTAAACACCTCTTATCTATCTATAAACAGCTTAACATCGCTTATCTTGTTCATTCCTAGTGGAAAGCCTGTTTTCAATGTGTGTATCCAAAAGATTTCTTTTCTACTGAGGGCTCGATATCTGTCCCCACATCTTGCTCCTAAGATTACTTGTTCTATACCTTGAAATTGGAAGTAATCCAATCGGTTAGGGTGTGCAAAAACATGTTTCGCAACAGGAGTTTTAGGAATATCTGCCTCTATAGATAATAGATGCTCCCTAACCCTGTCTTTAAGATTTCTAGAAGTAAGACCTGTGTACTGAAATTTGCAGAAAGTACAAGTTATAAGGTAAATAGTGAAAATAGAATTACAATTTAAACGTTCCTTAATTCTGTAAATTTTACCCACTAAAGCATAGTTACAACATTTGCAGGGTCTACCCCCACATTTGTAAAAACCTGGGTCCCTAGAGCAGTGATTGTTAACCTTTTTTTTGCCGTGGCACACTTTTTTACATTAAAAAACCACCATCCCAAAATTTTAAAAAATCACACATTGTAGCCTAATACAGCATATATATATACACATACACACAAACACACACATACTGTATGTATTGTGCTGTTATGCCATGCCTCCTACAAACTACCCCTGCACTGGGAGTAAAAAACAAGCAAAGTTTAAAAAATATGTCACACTGTTGTCAGTCTGCCGTGGCACACCTGAGGATCTCTCACGGCACACTAGTTGAAAAACACTGCCCTAGAGAGCCAACTAGATTTTTTCATGTTGCTAGAAGACACATTGGAGCTAAAAAATTTCCTAACTCTGTCTCCTATAGTATCAGATCTCTGTGATATAAAGTTACAGTTCTTAGATATCTATTTTAAATCAACATCTCTTTCTAAGAGGGGCATTCTAATTTTAATGATATTGCAGATTTCATCAAACTGTCTGCTATATTTAGTAATAAAATTAACCCCTCTTTGCTGACGATTATTGTAAGTGTAAACCCTGGGATTTTTGTCCCTCAATAAACTTTCCCTTTCAAAACTAGATACTAATTGGGATATCTTTTTTAATTCATCTGGCTTATAACCCCTATCTACAAGTCTGGAGGTTAAGTCATTTGCATGTTTCCAATAATCTTGCAGACTGGTGCAGTTACGTCTTAGCCGAATGTATTGACCTTTGGGAATCCCTTTTTTTTTTTTAGATGTTTGGGATGTAGGGAGTCTGCTCTAAGTATGGTATTACCATTAATTTCTTTTCTATAGACCTCAGTGACTATACGTTGTCCAGAATATTTAATTAATACATCAAGGTATGGTATATTAGTATCTGAAGCATTGTATGTGAATTTCAAGTTATCATCATTAAGATTCAAATACTTCACAAAGTCACTTAATTCTTCAACAGTATTTCCCCAGATTAATAAAATATCGTCAATATATCTAGTATATAGTTTGATATTATTTTTAAAGATGTTATTATCAATGAAGATTCTCATAAGTTCAAAATGTGCAAGAAAAAAGTTTGCATATGAGGGGGCGAATTTCGCCCCCATCGCCGTTCTTCTGAGCTGTATAAAGAAATCTCCATTGAAAATAAAGAAATTCCGATTTAGAAGAAAATCAATTGCTTGTAAAATGAAATCAATTAATTCAGTGTTGTATCTAGAATACCTATTCAAAATTATCCTGGTTGCATCAATTCCAAGGGAGTGGGGGATGCAGGAATAAAGTGACACTGCATCTATGGTAACAAACATATATCCCTCTCTCCATTGGAAGTCATGAATAAGTCTCAACAGATATTTATGTGTAGTGTGATAGGAGCGCCTAAAGGTGGATTCCTGCTGCTAAAAAAGTTCTTCCCTCAAAGAGAACTAAATGGTGGATAAGAAGAAAAAATGGGGTTTATTTAGCAGCGCTAAAAAAAGCTAGGAAATGATGATACCAATCTAATTTATGTTTTATACAATCTATTTTATTTAAAAATTCTTATAACACATAAAAACAACAGCAAATGCTTTTCCTAATTAATAAAGGGACGTCTCCCTTATACAACACTTATAAAAAACAGACTAGAACCATATAATCCTAGAATTTCAGGTATAAAGGAATTAATTCTATAGATAACATATGGCAAGCAACAAATTTCTAAGATAAATGGTGAATTAAATATTTAAAAGGCACAAATGTATCAATCCTAATAGCTTTACAGTTCTTCAGTAACAAATTCAGTTATAAAGTTACACAGTTACTTTCCTTGGACATATAATTGGCTCAGGTGTGCTGGATAGTTAAAAAGGCAAAAAACAGCCAATATTCTGATTTAGGTGCCAAAGCAATCGTGGTTAATGGAAATGGTTAATTTAACAGATGAATACCTTGATGTCTTTAAAGTTCAGTTTGCGTGTTTTAAAAAACGTAGTGCAAATTAGTGTAGAGGTACCTTAATCTGTCCTGGTTGCAACCGCTGATTATCTTCACTGTGAGGGATTCACAGACTGTTTGTTCCTGGTGCTTCTGATAAGTCACCTGACCTTCTCTTTGATTCAGAGGTCAGGGGTGATGATCCGTTCTGGTGATGTAGTTATCCTTTTTTTGTTTTCCTTTCTTCTTATAGCCCAAATATTGTTTTCATCTGGGTTCCCTCAGACTTCTTAAGGTTTGAAGAAATCTTTGGTCAGTGTTTAGCAGTAACACCGTATTCCCTGAAGTTACCAAAGGTAGATTTTAACTTGCAGGGTCAGGAGAAAAGTTTAAAGTTGCAGGGTCACACAGCTTTGTGACAGTAGTAAATGAAGTTTAGTAGAGTGTAGCAGGTCCCATTCAACGCGTTTCACCCTTCTGGGCTTTATCAAGAATACGGTGTTACTGCTAAACACTGACCAAAGATTTCTTCAAACCTTAAGAAGTCTGAGGGAACCCAGATGAAAACAATATTTGGGCTATAAGAAGAAAGGAAAACAAAAAAAGGATAACTACATCACCAGAACGGATCATCACCCCTGACCTCTGAATCAAAGAGAAGGTCAGGTGACTTATCAGAAGCACCAGGAACAAACAGTCTGTGAATCCCTCACAGTGAAGATAATCAGCGGTTGCAACCAGGACAGATTAAGGTACCTCTACACTAATTTGCACTACGTTTTTTAAAACACGCAAACTGAACTTTAAAGACATCAAGGTATTCATCTGTTAAATTAACCATTTCCATTAACCACGATTGCTTTGGCACCTAAATCAGAATATTGGCTGTTTTTTGCCTTTTTAACTATCCAGCACACCTGAGCCAATTATATGTCCAAGGAAAGTAACTGTGTAACTTTATAACTGAATTTGTTACTGAAGAACTGTAAAGCTATTAGGATTGATACATTTGTGCCTTTTAAATATTTAATTCACCATTTATCTTAGAAATTTGTTGCTTGCCATATGTTATCTATAGAATTAATTCCTTTATACCTGAAATTCTAGGATTATATGGTTCTAGTCTGTTTTTTTAAGTGTTGTATAAGGGAGACGTCCCTTTATTAATTAGGAAAAGCATTTGCTGTTGTTTTTATGTGTTATAAGAATTTTTAAATAAAATAGATTGTATAAAACATAAAATAGATTGGTATCATCATTTCCTAGCTTTTTTTAGCGCTGCTAAATAAACCCCATTTTTTAAGTCTCAACAGATGCTTGGTGTCTCTTAGGAAACCTGGCAAGGACTGTACTATCGGTTGTAATTGAGCATCAACCCATTGTCCCAGTTTCTCCCCCAGGGAGCCAATAGTAGAAATTATTGGTCTCCCCGGTAGGTCAACAAGGGACTTGTGTACTTTAGGTAAATACTTAAACACAAGTACCCTAGGGTGTTCTACATAAATGTAGTCACTGGTTTTACTTGAAAATACTGAACATTCTCCCTTGTTGTTCTTTTTCTTCCACTGTGCAGTGCGACTTGGATATCTTGGTGTCACACCCCCTATAGGTGGAGCCTCCTCCTGATTCCCTTTGTTTTTTCCTTTCAGCTGATCTATGTATATAACCCCGTTTTTTGATCTTGCTCCTAATGCTGCATCTGAATCCGGGGATGCTCTGATAGGTGTAGCAGTTGTAGGCACGATACTACTGGGCATAGTTGAAGTAGATGTTGTCGTTGAGCTAGTGTCACTTAAACCAGCTGTACTTTCAAAGCTAGAGAATGTCACTTTTTTTAAACTTTTATTATTGCTAGCATTTTTATTATTAAATGACGTCTTCTTAGCCCTCCTCTCAGTATTCCAGCTGTAAACTATGCCCAGATCGTAGTCCTTTGCATCCCTCTCGTACTTTCTATATTTATTGTCAGACAATTCAGTATTTAGTTTATCCAGAGTTAGTTTCGTCTAGTTGTTTCTGAAAAGGTATAATTTTCGTATCATCCTTGAATCTCTCGAGTTCGTTATCCAAACTTTCAATTTCTGATAATATACCCTCTCTTTGCTCCTTCTTGAATTTTACCAATTTTTCCATTATTTGTATCTCTCCGTTTAGCCAAAGCAAAAGGGAAGAGAGTTATCACGGGAGTATCCTTGGTGTTCTCAGAAACAGTAAAGCAACACAAGTTTGTCTAAGGAAGATAAGAGTTTTACATTTTTATGAATGATTCTTATTTGCAGGACATATGGATTCATTTTCTGAGAAATTTTAAAATAAAATCATTAGTCTCTACTTTTTGCATTTAAAAGAAATTAGAAAAATAAAAGGTCTATTTATTGAGTAAATAAACGTACAAATGTATGTACCAAAAAAAATAAAATAATAATCTTTATTGATCTGTTTAAAACTCTCAAAGGCTTAATATTTGTCAGTTGATTCTGTGTCAGCCAATAAGTACGTAAATTTCAATTTTGTTCTTGGTTAATCCTAAAAAAATTTAATATTTTGTGTTTCTGCTGGCTTGTAGCATTAGCGATTACTTTACATTTAAATTAAAACTGATGCACTGGTGCTCATTTGTTTCGCTGAATATGTTCCCCCTAGGAAATTGCAGACACATAGATTTTTTTTTTAAACAAATTAATTTTTTAATTACTTTCAAATTTACTTCTATTATCACAATTGCTTCATTGTCTTGGTATCCTTTGTTGAAGAGTAAACCTAGGTAGGCTCAGGAGCAGCAGCACAATACTGGAACCTATCTGAACACATCAAATGAGACAATGAAAAGATGGCTAGCCTCCGTTGTGTGTTGCTGCTCATGAGACTATCTACATATGCTTTTCAGCAAAGGAAACCAAGAGAACAAAACAAACTAGATATAAGGTAATAGAAGTAAATTGCAAAGTTGTTTAAAACTGCCTGAATCAAGAACATTTAATGTTGACTTTACTGTACATTTAAAGTGTACTCCTTCTGAATTATGAAAGTGTAATTTTGACTTCCATGTCTTAAAAATACAAACATTTATTTAGTTATATTTTCTCATGTAAGTAAAAACTAGATATTTTGAGAATATAAAAAAAAAACAACATTAACTACATTAAAGGGACATTAAACCCAACATTTTTCTTTCCTAATTTAGATAGAGAATACAATTTTAAACAAATTTCCAGTTTACTTCTATTATCAAATTTGCTTCATTTTCTTAGTTTCATTTCAGCTAACAGAACATATGGGGTAAGCCAATGACAATCTGTATATATATGCAGCCACCAATCAGCTGCTAGCACCTAGGTGCTTTGCAGCTCCTGAACTTAAGTAGATAAACCCTTCAACGAGGATAACAAGAGAAGGAAGCAAATGAAATAATAGAAAGTCATGTAAAATTCAATGCTCTGTCTGAATCACGAATGTCTAATTATAACTTTACTGTCCCTTTAAGTGAGTTGATATTAGTTCAGTGGATATAAGATGCATATTAAAGAGACATTCCAGTTAATTTTTATGTGTACAGAAAACAATGACTACATTGCAACAAATCTGCATCCAAAAAAAAAGTTCATAAGCAGTTAAAACTTTTTGCTAAGAGCATTTGCATTATTTTGCAGTCCAGGGAAACATCACTTGAAAAGCCTCCAGAGTTTTGTATTTATTGAGCAATCGCCGTGAATCATGTAGGAGGGTCAGAGGTCTGAATTACCTTGAATGCAATTTAGCTTCTCTGGAGGAAGATGAAAAACTACCATTGTCACATTAATTACAGGAAAAGCAGGCAAAAGCAGAAATGTCTGTATTGTATTTTTTTCACTAAGCATAATAAAATATATTATGAGGATGTAAGCAGGGGCATGATAAGGGGCCCTCTATTTCATTAGCAACTTATGTGTATCATTCTGTGTCTGTGAATCATCCTTCCCCTTTGGGCAGTCCACACTAGAGAATATGCACTCACACAGCCTGTACAAATATGGTGGCAGTTTTTTCTGTACAACAACACTGTGACGGTTATCTTGGAAACACTGAAACCATATTTTAATAGGCATTACACACACTGCTAGCCATTTGCAGGAGGAATAGCCGCAGCTCCCTTGGGATCACCCCAAAACTACGACCTAGCTATTGTGGGATCTGTACATTCCTATGGCTCCTATGGAGGCGCCAGCCTGTACGGTGATCAGATTAAGCTCTTATCAGATGGCTGTTGTGTATATAAGCTTTGTGTTTGTCTCAATAAAGCCTGTTTGTGTTTCACCTTAATACTGGTCTTGTCTGTTTATTAGAGTGGGCTCTTGCTAAAATCACTTTCTCCACACTATAGCTGCAAGTTCCAAGTAGAGGAAGGACCCTTTTGGCGGAGCTACCCATTCGGGGTAGCTGGAGTCCGTCAAAACTGTTGGCAGTGTTGGGATCTGCTTCCTCCACATGGACAGTTGAAGCCACCATGGGGACCATGGTTCTGCTGACAGAGGAGAAGTGTCACAGTAGCCTGCAACCATGGAAGCCGAGTTCCAATGGAGAATGCAAGAGGCACTGGCCCAGCTGGACAGTCCTGGTTCTGCACAGAGGAGATAGCCAGTCTTCCCATCAGTAGAACCAGTTCCAGGGAGAAAAGGTAACTGACCTCCATCCCCAGCAGCAGAACCCATTTCAGGGAGAGGAGATAGCCAATCGATCTCTCTCCCCATTGGCAGAACCAGTTCCAGGGAGAGGAGGTAGCCGACTTCCCTCCCCAGTGGTAGAGCCCGTTCCAGGGTGAGGAGGTAGCCGACCTCTCTCCCCAGTGGTAGATTGGTTTCCAAGGAGAGGAGGTATCCAACCAGCAGAGTGGTTTCACAGAAGAGAGGAGGTAGTTGACCTCTCTCCCCAGCGGCATAGGCATTTCCAGGGAGAGGAGATAGCCGATCTCTCTCCCCAGTGGCAGCGCCATTTTCAGGGAGAGAAGGTAGCTGCCAGCTCTTCTGCTGGGTTGATATAGGGGATGACCACAACCTCCTCCAGGACCACATGAACATACTCCGGCTTTACAGTTTCCACTGCCTCTCCAGTATAACCCAGTTTGGTTGGTGGAGGGCAACAATCAATCTCCCTCTCAGGGCTCAGCTCTGACCCTTCTGCTGTGGTGTTTTTAGGGACACCACTGGTCACCTCCACAGCCACAGGAACCCCAACCCTGCACCAGGGTCCTCCATCTCCCAGAGTCTCTGGGAACTTGGGGAAACGGGGCAAATCTGAATCCATGGCAAAAGCCCTCCACATGCCCCCTGGGCACCCACCTCCCAAAACACAGAATCCTCTCAAGTTCCAGAGTTCATAGTTGGTGGGGAGGAGGCTGGCCAGCGGTCCTCTCCAAATGCAAAATTAACGGAGGTTTCTGTTACAGTTTCCCCACTGGTATGGACCTGAGTTAGTCAAATGGCCCAGCCCCAAACTTTCTTCCATTTTGGTTGTTGGCCACTGACGCTGGGGGGTGATGATGCTGACCTCCTCTTCCTGCATGCCAAGCTGCTGGGGAGAGGGATCAGCTATCTTCTCTCCCTTAAAATGGCGCTGCCGCTGGGGAGAGAGATCGGCTATCTCCACTCCCTTGAAATGCTGCTGCCGCTGGGGAGAGAGGTCGACTACCTCCTCTCTTCTGTGAAACTACTCTGCCGCTGGGTAGAGAGGTTGGATACCTCCTCTCCTTGGAAACCAATCTACCACTGGGGAGAGAGGTCGGCTACCTACTCACCCTGGAACGGGCTCTGCCGCTGGGGAGGGAGGTTGGCTACCTCCTCTCCCTGGAACTGGTTCTGCCAATGGGGAGAGAGATCGATCGGCTATCTCCTCTCCCTGAAATGGGTTCTGCTGCTGGGGAAGGAGGGAGGTCAGCTACCTTCTCTCCCTCTCCTCTCTTCCCTGAAACCACTCTGCTGGTTGGATACCTCCTCTCCTTGGACAGCCCTGAAATAGTAGCTGTTGTCCAACCAGCCGTATAGCTAGTAACCGGGCAGGTGGATGCTGATCACGGCCTTTTCCCCATCCAGGAGGATTTTCCAGTGGGGGTGATTGAGACTACAGCCTCCACCTGTAAACCCAGGGAATGCTGGGCAGTCGGCCCAGGTCTCCAACCTTGTGTTACAGCAGCCCCAGCTACCCTGCCTTCTCCCCAGCAGTGAACCAGATTGCAGAGAGGAGGGGCAATTGGCCACTCTCTCCAGCGGCAGATGCTTTTCATGAGAGAGTCAGGAGTCCACTCTGTGAGTGCTACTTGTGGGTGGGGCCTGATTTGGCAATCTGTTTTTGGGAACTGAGTGATGGGACTTGGCATTATGTGGATATCCCTGTGCCCCTGGGTGCAGGGGATAAATGCCTGCAGGGAGCAAAAGTGATGCCACAAACCCAGGGTAGGGGGCATAAAGATCTTTATGTTTTATGTGTTTTGGTGCTTTCTAGTGGGAGATGCTTTGGGGGATGGGATGACCTCTCCCGGCAACCTAAAATTGGAGTACCATCACAGGACAGCCCCCAGCCGACCTGTTGGGATCTAGCTGGGTCTTCCGGACTATGGGGGGGGGGGGGGGAGGAGGCACTGTCACAGATACCAGACTGCCAAAGCCACCCCTTGTCCTATTTTGATAGTTGTGTTTCCCCCAGCTCCCCTGCTATTTGTATTAGGGATACATTTTGTCATGGAAAAACCTGATTTCTGCCTGCTTGGCCCCTTCCTGACTTGCCGGGCTTATAGAACTACTCACCGGCTGGGCTTGCAAGAGATCCTCGCTGAACTTTAACCTAGGTTGCTCCAAAGGCCCTTTACCCCAGAGCTCCGCTCTTTTGGAGATTTTTTTTGCATTTCATGGACATGGGTTGGGGTGATTGCTGAGGGGGAGCAGTGTATAAACTACACTGCAGATGTTTTATGTATAAATTGCACTGCAGATGTTTTGTCAGTGGCGTCACTAGGGGGGGGGGGGGTGCGGGCTGCACCCGGGTGACACCCTCCAGGCATTATGTGGATATCCCTGTGCTCCTGGGTGCAGGGGATAAATGCCTGCAGGGAGCAATAGTGATGCCACAAACCCAGGGGAGGGGGCATAAAGAGCTTTATGTTTTAAGTGTTTTGGTGCTTTCTAGTGGGAGATGCTTTGGGGGATGGGATGACCTCTCCCGGCAACCTAAAATTGGAGTACCATCACAGGACAGCCCCCAGCCGACCTGTTGGGATCTAGCTGGGTCTTCCGGACTATGGGGGGGGGGGCACTGTCACAGATACCAGACTGCCAAGGCCACCCCTTGTCCTATTTTGATTGTTGTGTTTCCCCCAGCTCCCCTGCTATTTGTATTAGGAATACATTTTGTCATGGAAAAAGCTGATTTCTGCCCGCTTGGCCCCTTCCTGACTTGCGGGGCTTATAGAACTACTCACCGGCTGGGCTTGCAAGAGATCCCCACTGAACTTTAACCTAGGTCGCTCCAAAGGCCCTTTACCCCAGAGCTCCGCTCTTTTGGAGATTTTTTTTGCATTTGATGGACATGGGTTGGGTTGATTGCTGAGGGGGAGCAGTGTATAAACTACACTGCAGATGTTTTATGTATAAATTGCACTGCAGATGTTTTATGTATAAATTGCACTGCAGATGTTTTGTCAGTGGCGTCACTAGGGGGGGGGGGTGACACCCGCCAGGGGGTGACACCACCAGAACTTTTTTTTAAATTTTATTAAAATTCAAAGAAATACAATGTAGAGATGCAAAGATTTTTTTATTAGAGGGGCCAGCATTTGTGAACATTAGTGGAACTGATGAAGTTGTAGACACTTAATTTTTTTGCCCCTTGAGCCAGCGCTGCAATTTCCACAAAAAGTTTTCCAGGCTGCTTTTGCTTGTTTGTACTTTGCTCCTCCCCTGCCCAATTTCACTATGAATGTTGTGGGCGTGTCCTGGGGCTTGCAAAGTTGCGCTGCTAGCCTAAACCTTCCTGCCTATCTGTACTCACTGCTCAGTGACATGTGGAGCAGTGGAATCACTCACTGCTGTGCTGTCTCTCTAAACGGGAACCGGGAAATCGTGAGGGGGATGCCTGGCACCTGACTGCATGACTGTCTGACACTGTCTCTAAAATGAAGGAGCCACGTATGATGCCCACCAGACCGGTACGGTTGTGGTACACTAAGTGCACACTGAAGAGGTAGGAGGGGAGGGCGGGTGGGACTCTGGGGGTGGGCAGAGTGAAGAGGTGATTGGCCATAAGAAGCGGTAGGTACAAGGTTGTGCATTGACAGGGAGCAGAATTATCATAGTTTGCGTGCCTAAACCTTTTCTTTAGTGATTTATTTTTAGAGTGCACTGTTTATCCTTTATTTGATGCTCTGCTGAGCCAGGGAGCAGCTCTAGGCATGAGCTTTATAATTAATGCAGTGCAGTTTACATATTTTGTATGTGTGTGTGTGTCTGAGTTTTTGTATGTGTGTCCGAGTGTTTTTGTGTGTGTGTGTGTGTCTGAATGTTTTTGTGTGTGTGTGTCTGAGTGTTTTGTGTGTGTGTGTGTGTGCTTGAATGTTTTTGTGTGTGTGTGCCTGAGTGTTTTTGTGTGTGTGCCTGAGTGTTTTGTGTGTGTGTCTGAGTGTTTTTGTGTGTGTGTGTGTGTGTGTGTGTGTCTGAGTGTTTTTGTGTGTGTGTCTAAATGTTTGTGTGTGTGCCTGAGTGTTTGTGTGTCAGAGTGTTTTTGTGTGTGTCTGAGTGTGTTTCCGAGTGCATCTGAGTGTGTGTTTAAGTGTGTCTGAGTGTGTGTGTGTCTGTGTGTTTGTATGTGTGTGTGCCTGTGTTTTTGTGTTTGTGTGTGTCTGCTTTCTGGGGGGAGGGGGGGTGACACCATAACTTACCGCACCGGGTGACACCAACCCTAGTGCGGTAAATGTGAGAAATTGCTCCTTTGTGTTTATTTTATTAAATAGCTGAATTTTCTCTTTGAAATCACAACCCATCAAATTGGCTAAGCTTGCACAGAGATGAGACGTTCGTATCGTATCATTCAAATGCTTCCCTTTCTTATCTCTGCCTCTATACAATACTTAGAAATAACATTTGAAAATGAACATTTTATAACTTGATCTCTCCCTCTTCCCACTGGGAGTGTAATGTCTTTGTCTTCTGCTGGCTGTGTTTACATAGCTTTTCAATAGCCTATACTTAAAGAAATAGTCTAGTCAAAAATAAACTTTCATGATTCGGATAGGGCATATAATTTACTTTTATCATCTAATTTACTTTGTTCTCTTGGTATTATTTGTTGAAAGTTTAACCTTTGTAGACTCATATGTTAATTTCTAAGCCTTTTGAAGGCCGACTCTAATCACAGTGTATTTTTACTGTTTTTCACAGCTAGACAGTGAGAGTTCATGTGTGCCAAATAGATAACATTGTTCTCACTCCTTGAAGTTATTTATGAGTCAGCACTGATCGGCTAAAACGGAAGTCTGAGATAAGGGGGAAGTCAAATAACAAAATTTATTCCAGCCTCCAAGTTGATAGAAAAAGCTTTATTCTTTATTATTATTTATTCAGGCCTGTCTTAGGCCCTTATTCATGTATAAGGGGGAAGTCTGCAGATGCTTAGATACAAGATAATCACAGAGGTGAAAAGTATATTAATATAACCGTGTTGATTATGCAAAACTGGGGAATGGGTAATAAAGTAAAGGCCCGGATGACAACATGGAAGGAGGGCACCTGTGACCCCACTTCCCCCCCCCAGGAGTGGATTATTCCATGTGGGTGGGGTTGGGGAACTTTGATAAGTCCCAGCACTGGAAGTGAGGTCACAGGTGTCCTTCTGAACAGCACGGTAGGAGGTGTGTACACTGACTTACCTGAAGATGGAGGCCTTGTTGCAGGAGTTGCTGTCGGCGGCGAGGAGGAATGGCGAAGGCTGGATCCGGCAGCAGTTGTCCACGGCTGGGGAGGTAGCCACGACAGGTCCGGTGTTGGAGTCAGCAGTCGGGAGCGGAAGACGGCCGGCCAGGAGGTCGAGGCCACCGGAACGCTTGAGCCCGGAGGTCGGCAGGAGAAGATCCGGTCGGGAGAGGAGTCAGCCGGTGGGTCCACTGGAGCAGGCGAGTCTGGAGAGCCATGGAAGTTTACGGTCCGGAGCGGGAACGGAGACCCGGTCGCAGGCGGCGCTGAGGTCTGACGTCATCACGGCACGTCAACGGTCGGAGCCCCAAACAGCGAGAGGACGCGGCAGATCAGGACGGACCGGGAGAAGAGGTCGGGAGTCAGGTAAGCGGCTGAGCTATCGAAGTATGGGGACATAGTGGCTGAGCTATCGCAGAAACAAAAAAAAGGCGCAAAAGTTATTTGAGGACACGGGTGTATGGTGGGGGAGGGAGCTGCATTTACAGGTGGCGCCCATTGGGGGGAGGGGGGGGAGGTTTTCCTCACAGAGTGCGCCCGACTGGCCTGGGAAAAAGGGAACATAGGGTTCAGCAGTGCGCAAAAAAAAAAAAAAAAAAGTTGAGGAAATTTTTTTTGCTGGGGATCGGGGTAGGGACCCAAGGGGCATAACTGGCAGTTATTAAGGCTAGGGAAAGGGGTTAATTTAAAAAAAAAAAAAAAAGAGCGCGCATAGTGTGAGGGAGTATCTGGGTTGTTTCTGCCAGCCTGGGTGGCATAAAGTTTGGCGGAACCACTTCACAAGCAGTAGGTTTGGGCTTATAGCCCTGCTTCTCTCGCTTTCTTTAAAGTAAAGAAATATATAAATATATCGTTATGATTCCCCCCATGTAAATTTAGGCGGCCCCCCCCGTTAGGCCAGGTACCGGTCTACTTGGGGCGGGCGTATCTATTAGGCCCTTCTCTGTTAGCATGGCGAGGTGCCATTTGGGCCCCCCAAAAAAAAAAAAAAAAAAAAAGGGGGAAAGTGAGATAGAATGTAGCCTGGGGTCCTGTTTACTTGGCAGGTCCGCTGGTATATCGTTTATTATAGCTGTTCCCCTCCCTTTGGTGGCATATAGATTGGGGGGCCATTTAGAGTGGGGGTCCCATATGCAGGATAACGGTACCTCCCCTATAGGGTGTGCCGAGCAGGGGGGGGGGGCCTGTAAAGTTTTCTAAGGAGTGGGTGTCGGGTAGGGTCCTCCGGGGCGGGTACAGGAAGGGGGGGGGGGTCCTATAGTGGGGAGCAAAAAAAAAAAAAAAAATTGGCATATGAAGGCAAAATATAGGAACGGGAGGGGGTGTTTATTGCTGTGGACGGTTTTGATTTTTTATTGTGCATTGCAGGTGGGACCGGGGGAGAACTGAGGGAGGAGGCTCTGGACGTCTCTGAAGGAGTCATCCCGGCACAGCAGGACAGGCTTACGGAGCCACCACTCGAGCTCAACGCCAGTGGTGACTTTGCGGATGAGGAGGATGATCCCTTAGAGGGCACATCGGCGGGACCGAGAACGGCGAGTCAGGTAGGTGATCTGTCCGCCTTGGCGCAGATACTACAGTTACTGTCTCCTCAACGGAGTGTGGGAGGGCAGGGAGCAGTTTCTCAGGAGGGAGAGGTAGGGGGCAGAGGGGTTTCTGTGGGGAGAGAAGTTATGTCTATATCTACATTACAGGCACCGGTAGCAGGAGGTGGAACAGATTGAGGGGCTATGCAGCCGGCCAGGACGGCGTCTGCAAGAGGAGGCAGGAGATCTAGGTCGCCGCGAAGGAGGACAAGAGGAGGCGGGTCATCGGCTTCGCCTACTTGGGCAAGATTGGATAGAAGTCGGGACCGGGGCAGATACGGCAGGGGGAGATCCCCTGCCAGGAGAGAAACGGTTCGGAGGAGACTGGACGTGAGCAGAGGAAGGGAGGAAGATAACAGTGGCCGAGGCCGCAGGGACGAGGCAAGGCCAGTTCGAGAGGAGCGCGCAGAAGCTAGATCGGTACGGGAGGAACATGCAGAAGCAAGACCAGTACGAGTGGAACGCGCAGGAACGGTGCAGCAGCCAGCAGGTGAGATAGCTGGTGGGGCACCGGGAGTGAATGGGGCTGCGTCTGGTGAGAGGGAAACGCTGGTGTCAGGTTTAAAAGCTTTAATTGCTTCTTTGGAGAACCCGGGTGGGAGTACCTCGGTTGCGGCGGCGTGGGCAACGCCAGGAGTTACCCCAGCTGTTGCGGGGTCGCCGGTACCGGCGGCAAGCACGGGAAGTACAGCGAGCAGTGTAGGAGAGGTGGTCCGGGTACCGGAAGGGGCTATGCGGAGACCATGTCTCTGTTCAATTGGCCCTTTAGGGATTCACTTAACCAGTGATTTGAGGGACAAGATTGGGAAACGGGAATATATAGAGATTTTCTCACTGTTACCTTTGGAGCACGTTCTGGAGGTAAAGGAGGATGAGAAGGAAACAGGGAAAAAGGAGGAGGAGGAGCGCAAAAAACGTTGGCGCAAATTACCAAAGACTTTTAGTAATTGGTCGCGTGCATTCGGCATCTTGGCTAGTGTCACATGCGAGAAGTTCCCGGATCAAGGGTCTTCATTGTTCTGTTATTACGACGAGATTTCTAGCGCGTATAGGACATACGGGGGAATGGCGTGGTGGCGGTACGACGAGGGCTTTTGGCAAAGGTTGGCGGTGCGGCCAGAGATGCGGTGGGACGACAGAGATATGAGCATTTGGCTAGAGATTACGACTCCCTTAAGGGGTAGTCATTCCTTTCGGGGTTACGGGCAAACGTCGGGCAGCGGAAGCTCCGGGGGGACTGGATCAGCCCTTAGAAAAGGGGTATGCTTCCAGTTCAACGATGGGCAGTGTAAGTTCGGGGCCTCATGCAAATACAAGCATGAGTGTTCTGGGTGTGGGGGTGTACACCCCTTCGCGAAATGCTTCAAGAAAGGGAAACAAGCGACCCGGTCAGGAGACGTGGGTTCAACGGGCACGGACGCCAGTGAGGGTCGAAAAGATGGCCCCATGGTTAGAGGCTTACGCCAGTAAGCGCGGACGCGCTGAGGATGCTGAGCTGCTACTTACGGGTTTTAGCTCGGGTTTTATGATTCCGTATAAAGATGAGCGAATGGAGGGTATTCCAGGGAATTTGAAGTCAGCCAGGGAATACCCGGGGGTCCTAAGAGAGAAAATTGAAAAGGAGGTTCGATTGGGTAGAATGGCGGGTCCGTTTGTGGAACCCCCATTCATGAACCTCAGGGTATCACCACTGGGGGTTGTCCCCAAGAAGGCCCCGGGTCAATATCGCATGATCCACCACCTGTCTTACCCTAAAGGATTGTCGGTCAATGACGGCATCGATCCGGAATTGGTGGCGGTGAAATATGCATCATTCGACAAGGCTGTGGGCTTAGTGAGAACGGCGGGCCTTGGGGCTTTAATGGCAAAAGCTGATGTTGAATCGGCTTTTCGCTTGCTCCCGGTCCATCCAAGGTGTCACCATCTTTTGGGATGCAAAATGGATGGATCTTTTTTCGTTGATTTGTGCCTCCCGATGGGATGTTCAATTTCATGTTCCTATTTTGAGCGGTTCAGTTCCTTTGTTGAGTGGGTGGTGAAACAGACGGCGGGGATTTCGTCTATGGTACATTATCTGGACGATTTCCTGTTTGTTGGGCCGGCTGGCTCGGCGATATGTGACCGTCTGGTCCGGGCTTTCGGACAGGTGACCGAGGAATTTGGTATCCCGGTGGCCGCTGATAAATCCGAGGGCCCCACAACGTCATTGAGTTTTTTGGGAATCCAATTGGATTCCATTAAGATGGAGTGCAGGTTACCAGAGGACAAGGTAGCTGACCTCAAATCGGTGATTGGCAGGATGCTGGCGAGAAAGAAAGCTACCCTCAGGGATATACAATCGTTGTTGGGAAAGCTGAACTTTGCATGCAGGATAATTCCCATTGGCCGAATATTCTGCAGACGTATGTCATTGCTGACAACCGGAGTTTCTGACCCAAGACACCA
Organism: Bombina bombina; assembly: GCF_027579735.1. Lineage (NCBI taxonomy): Eukaryota > Metazoa > Chordata > Amphibia > Anura > Bombinatoridae > Bombina > Bombina bombina. The sequence continues at coordinate 149,548,470 of NC_069503.1, read as the reverse complement.
TGTCAGGTTGTCGGTGGAGGTCAAAGAGGACTTGAAGGTCTGGCGGACCTTCTTGGAGGATTTCAATGGGCAAGTGATCATGCAGGAAATAGGCTGGTCAGACGACCAGTTGTGTTTATTTACAGACGCTGCAGGAGCCCACGGTTTTGGGGCCTATTTGAACGGCCAGTGGTGTGCGGGTAGATGGCCCGAAGTGTGGACCGAGTGGGGTTTGACTAAGAACCTGACTTTCTTGGAATTATTCCCGTTGGTTGTGGCATTAAAGATTTGGCCGGAGCAGCTGGGCAACAAAAGGGTTTGTTTCCATTCTGACAATCAGGGAGTGGTATGGGCAATCAACCGTTTAACGGCGAATTCGCCGGCGGTGATACGGCTCCTAAGGGTGTTTGTATTGGAGTGCCTGAGATGCAACATATATTTCAGAGCAGTGCATGTCCCGGGTCGATTTAACGTTATTGCTGACGCTTTGTCACGATTTTAGTGGGACAGGTTCCGAGAAGTGGCCCCGGGAGCGGAACGGGATGGAGTAGCATGTCCCGAGGATCTGTGGTACCTGGGTTGCCAGGAATGTTGAGATTAATCAAAAGGGCTTTGGCTCCTAACACATGGAGGGCTTACGCCCGAGTGTGGAAATTGTGGGAGTGGGTGCTACAGGAGGAGCAGTATCAGGAATGCAGGAGGAGTAATTTCTTGTTGTGGATGAGCTGGGTAGGTTCGTGGGAGAGGGAAGGGCTATCGCCCTCTGAAGTGCGAAAGAGGATGGCAGCAATGGCATGCCTTTTTCGTTTGCTGGGTAGGGAGGACCTTACAAAAAATTTTGTGACTCGGATGGCAGTCAGAGGGACGTGTAAGAAGCGATTCCGGTCGGATGGTCGGAGGCCAGTTACTTTTGCGATTCTGCAGGGGTTGGTGGCGGAGCTAAATAGGGTTTGTTTATCAAAGTATGAAGAACTGTTGTTCAGGGCCGCTTTCGTCCTGGCTTTCTTTGGAGCATTCAGGGTGTCGGAGCTGGTGGGAAAAAACAGGTGGGACGTGAGCGGAATGAGTAGGCAGGATGTTGTGGTGACAGAAGGGATGGTCGAGTTATGGGTTCGGAGGTCTAAAACGGACCAAGAGGGTAGAGGATCGGTAGTGGTGCTGCGGGCAATCGGCGGGGAATGTTGTCCGGTAAGGGCCGTGAGGGAATATCTTCAGATGGCCGGTTCTGGGGCAGGCCCGATGTTGGTTCATGCGAACGGAATGCCATTGTCGCGTTTTCAGTTTGTGGCAGTAATGCGGAAGGTGTTGGGATTAATGGGAATTGTGGGCCTGGAGTTTGGTTCTCATTCTTTCAGGATAGGCGCGGCGACGGAGGCGGCCAATTTGGGGTTGGAGGCTTCAGTGATTAGGAGGATTGGGAGATGGAGATCAGAGCGATTCCGGGGGTATGTGAGACCGGGTTTGGTGCCCCGAATCGGGGGGAACTGATAACGTTTTAATTTTTTGACAGAGCCGGGGAAGTGTTGGATTGTAGGACATTCCTACATATACTGGGCGAGGAAGGCAGCAGCAGTGAAGCCGGATGGGACCCAGTTGGGCTTTGGAAGGGACCGGCTTATCATCAGATGGTTTGGGATCAGGGGCATGAAATGGTCACAAGTAGTAGGCACGGTGGTGGAACATGCCAGGCTTTTCTCCCCCCCGAAGGTATTGGTGGTGCACTCAGGTGGAAACGATTTGGGATGTATGCCACAGAAGGCATTAATTGAGGACATAAAAAGAAGTTTTGATAGATTGTGTCAGCTGTTTCCGGGTATGGTCCTAGTATGGTCCGAGATTGAGAGTAGAGTAGTATGGAGATCGGCGTGGGATGCAAACAAACTGGAGGCTTCCAGACGAAAGGCCAATAGAACCGTATCTGGGTATGTAAAGGGGCTGGGGGGTGTTGGCTTACGCCATGTAGAGTTTGAAGGGGAATCGGGGAAATGTTTTTACTTGAAAGACGGAGTGCATCTCAACGAAGTCGGACTACATTTATTTAATTTTAATCTTCGGGAGGGGATAGAAAAGGCCTTAGCTTTGGTTGGCGGTACTCGCTAGGGAGCGAGTTGTGGCGGAAGTGCTTGCTAGTTTCTGTTGAGGCTTACGCCTAATGGAGCATGGTGGTAGTTATGTTGGGGTAAGCAAAGGAATGTGAGGAACGCCCAGCCCTGGAAGGGGTGGGGGCTTAGGAGAAAATAAAAGCAAGCACTGAGGTGGATTGTAAAGATTGTTGAAAAGTTAAATAAAGATGTTAATTTATTGGTTTGTTTAATAAATAAGCTGCGGCCTTTTCTCTCCCAACCAGGTGTTGTGTATTTATTGATCAAGGAACGAATAGTGGGAAAATGTGGGGTCAAGTAAAGGCCCGGATGACAACATGGAAGGAGGGCACCTGTGACCCCACTTCCCCCCCCCAGGAGTGGATTATTCCATGTGGGTGGGGTTGGGGAACTTTGATAAGTCCCAGCACTGGAAGTGAGGTCACAGGTGTCCTTCTGAACAGCACGGTAGGAGGTGTGTCCCGCCCTCCCTCCCTATATGGTGAGCTAGGTGATGTCGCAGCGCAGGCGGAAGTGCTTGCTAGTTTCTGTTGAGGCTTACGCCTAATGGAGCATGGTGGTAGTTATGTTGGGGTAAGCAAAGGAATGTGAGGAACGCCCAGCCCTGGAAGGGGTGGGGGCTTAGGAGAAAATAAAAGCAAGCACTGAGGTGGATTGTAAATATTGTTGAAAAGTTAAATAAAGATGTTAATTTATTGGTTTGTTTAATAAATAAGCTGCGGCCTTTTCTCTCCCAACCAGGTGTTGTGTATTTATTGATCAAGGAACGAATAGTGGGAAAATGTGGGGTCAAGGGATTAAACAATACAAATTCTGGAGTAGACTGTCCAGTTAAAGAGACATAATACTCATATGCTAAATCACTTGAAAGTGATGCAGCATAACTACAAAAAGATGACAGGAAAATATCACCTGAACATCTCTATGTAAAAAAGGAAGATATTTTACCTCACAATTTCCTCAGCTCCATAGTAAGTGTTATGTAAAAAGTTATCTTTCAGCTACTGCCCAGCTGCAGGTAAAAAAAAAAGTAAGAAAGGAACAGAAGCCAATCAGCATCAGTGCTCAGGTCATGAGCTCTTTTACTGTGATCTAATGAAATTTCATAGTAAACTTCCTTAAACGGAATAGGGAAATAAATGAGTGTGCATGAGGAATGCTCTCTTGCAGGTCCAGGGACAGGCATACTGATTGGCTGCTTAAAGTCCTTTACAATGGGGTGTGAATAAATTTTAAGGTAAACATTTTTTTTCTTTCATGTAATTGGCAAGAGTCCATGAGCTAGTGACGTATGGGATATACAATCCTACCAGTAGGGGCAAAGTTTCCCAAACCTCAAAATGCCTATAAATACACGCCTCACCACACCCACAATTCAGTTTTACAAACTTTGCCTCCCTATGGAGGTGGTTAAGTAAGTTTGTGCTTGATTTTCTTCTGTGATATGCACTTTTCAGCATTTTGAAGCTTGTTTCCTCTCAAAGTACAGTGATTGTCAGAGGGATGTGAAGGGAGTATCACCTATTGAATTTTATGGTTTTCCTCACGGGAAATCTTTTCATAGGTTCTCTGTTATTGGTCATAGAGATTCATCTCCTACCTCCCTTTTCAAGTCGATGATATACTTTCATATTCCTTTACCTCTACTGATAACTGTTTCAGTACTGGTTTGGCTATCTGCTATATGTGGATGGGTGTCTTTCGGTAAGTATGTTTTCATTACTTAAGACACTCTCAGCTATGGTTTGGCACTTTAAGTATTACTGTAAAGTTCTAAATATATGTATTGTACTTATATTTGCCATGAGTCAGGTTTATGTATATTCCCAATTGCAGACTTTCAGTTTCAAAATTGGTAAAACATATTTAGGAAGTTATTTTTTCTTACCTGGGGTATAGTTTTTTCTTCAAAATGGACTGTTTTTCATTAATTTCACGGGCAAAATTAGGCTCGCGAGGCCACAAAATGCTGATATTTATTGCGTCATTCTTGGCGCGAGAATTATTTTGCCCGCAAATTTGTCATTTCCGGCGTCTTAGTTGACGCCAGGTCTCCTTGCACAAGGTTTCGTTTGCTATGACGCGAGTTGCGTCATTTTCGGATTTTGTTAGCATGAAAAAACAATTCATTTTGAGTTGCGCGTCATACTTGGCACCAAATAATTTAATTATTTAAAACTCACTTCCGATATGCGTCTTGCCTTTTTCTATGCTCAGAGGGCTATGTTGTTTGCATTTTTTCCCCATTCCTGAAACTGCCATATAAGGAAATTGATCATTTTGCTTTATATGTTGTTTTTTCTCTTACATTTGAAAGATGTCTCAATCTGATCCTGTCTCAGAAACCACTGTTGGATTCCTGCTGCCTGATACCAGTTCTACCAAAGATAAGTGTATCTGTTGTAAGTTAGCGGAGATTATATCGCCAGCTGTAGTATGTAACAGTTGTCATGATAAGTTTTTACATGCAGAGAATGTATCCATCAGTATTAGTACAATGCCGGTTGTTCCTTCAACATCTAATGTACATGATATCCCTGTGAATATAAAAGATTTTATTGCTGATGCGATTCACTAGGCTTTGTCTGCTATTCCGCCTTCTAATAAACGTAAAAGGTCTTTTAAAACTTCTCATAAAGTTGATGAAATTTCAAATGACCGACAATATACTGAATTATCCTCCTCTGATGAGGATCTATCTGATTCAGAAGATCCTACCTCAGATATTGACACTGACAAATCTACTTATCTCTTTAAGATGGAGTATATTCATTCCTTGTTTAAAGAGGTGTTGATTGTGACGAATACCCCCGGCTACCCCGACTGGGTAGCTCCGCCAAACGGTTCTGCTTCCTTCCTGCCAACTGCAGCTAGTACTCAGGGTCCCACCCTGTGGCAGACTCCAGCTACCCAGGCTGGATAGCTCTGCCTGAGGATCCTTTCTCTGCCTGGAACAGGCTGCTATGTAGCCCAGGAAAGTGATTTTAGCTGGAACCAACCCAAATAACTAGACACACTAGCATTCAGGTTAGACAGGAACTGATTTTTATTGAAAACACACACTCCTTTTATACAGTCAGCTCATCTTGATAAGACCCTGGACAATCCCACTATTTTCCCGACATTCCCACCCCTCCAGACAGCCCGGCACCTCCATAGGAGCCACAGTCCCACATAATCCCAATACTTATGGGTGGCGGTTTCAGGGTGATCCCGGTGGAGCGGCGGCACTTCCAGGGTGTAATTTTAAAGCTCCCCAGCTCTCCAGGTCCCCAGATTTCACAGTCCAAAAACCGGCATGATTCGTTACTGGGGACCGGAGTTACAGTCCGTTGAAGTTATGGAGTTAGGGGTGTCCAAAACCCCCGGTTCCCAAAGGAGCTCCCACCAGCAATTCCACCACCCCTTGTACTCCCCAGGGGCTAATAATCCCAAAAAGAGCGGAGCTCTGGGGCACATGGTTGATGGAGCGACCTGGGTTAAAGTTACCGGGTGTTCTGCTGTCCTGGGGCCGACCGGGAGTTCCAGGAGCCTGGCCAGCCTGAGAGGGGTTGGGTGGTTGTCCATTGTGAGGTGGCCGACCGGGAGTTCCAGGAGCCTGGCCAGCCTAGGAAGGTTTTCCTGGTCATAAACCAACTCTTCTCTGAACACAAAAGGAAGCCAAAACAAAGCAAACAAACAGCTTCCAGAGATGGTGGTTGCTCTGGGGAGCCCAAAACCACTGAGAAACAACAGGGGTGAGGTTGTAGGGGGGGTGGGGATTTAACCCTTGCAGCCCAGTATCCATGACAACTCCCCCCTTCCAGTTCGGCAGACCCAGCTAGATCCCCACGGGTCTACTGGGGGATGTCCGAGGAGCATTCTATTTCAGTTTGCCGGGAAAGTCCATTGGCATTCCCATTGCTCTTTCTCGGCCTATACTGAACATCAAAGTTAAAGGGCTGCAGGGCTAAACTCCATCTTAGTAGACGTCCATTATCTCCCGACACAACCAGGGGGTTGTGATCGGTGAGGACAGTGAAGGGTCTTCCATAGAGGTACGGTTGCAATTTCTTGAGGGCCCATACCAGTGCCAGGCATTTCTTCTCCACCGCTGCATAGCCTACCTCCATGGGCAGCAGTTTCCTACTGATGTAGGCTATGGGGTGGTCTTGCCCTTCTTCGTCTAGCTGGCTTAGTACTGCTCCCAATCCAAACATGGAGGCATCTGTGTGGACACAAAAACGTTTGGTGGGGTAAGGCGCGGCCAGGACTGGGGCAGAGATCAAGGCAGACTTGAGGCTCTGAAAGGCGTTTTCACATTCTGAGGACCTCAGTACCTGTCGGGGCAGTCTTTTACGAGTCAGGTCGGTCAGGGGTTTGGCTAGGGTGCTATAATTGGGGACGAACCTTCGGTAATAGCCGGCGGTTCCTAGGAAGGATAAGACCTGGGTTTTAGTTTGAGGAGTGGGCCAGTTTGCCACTGCCTCAACCTTGGTGGGCTCTGGCCGCTGCTGACTGCAGCCTACTTGGTGGCCCAGGTACTGGACTTCCGAGCGGCCTATGGTGCATTTGTCGGGTTTCAGGGTCAGCCCGGCGGTTCTGAGGCGATCTAGAACGATGCCCAGGTGGATCAAATGATCCTCCCAGGTGTTGCTAGAGATGACGATGTCGTCCAAGTAGGCACAGGCATAGTCTTGTAGGCCATCAAGCAGGCGATCCACCATCCTCTGAAAGGTGGCTGGAGCATTCTTCATCCCAAACGGCATGACCTTAAACTGGTAGAGGCCGAAAGGGGTGATGAAGGAAGACTTGGGAACAGATTCATGGTCTAGTGGGATCTGCCAATACCCCGTGCAGAGGTCAAGGGTAGTTAGGAAGTGACCCCTGGCAATTCTATCTAAGAGGTCATCGACGCGGGGCATGGGATAGGTGTCGGTTGTGGTTCTGTCATTGAGCTTACGGTAGTCAATGCAAAACTGGGTTGTACCATCTTTCTTGGGGACCAGCACCACAGGGGAGGCCCAGGGACTGTTGGACGGTTCAACAACACCGAGGTCCAACATTCCTCGGAGCTCCCGGTGCATACTGTCTCTGATAGCTTCAGGTACTCTGTAAGCTGCCTGTCTCAGGGGAGCTTGTCCCGGGGTTTCCACTCGGTGCACAGCCACTGTGGTGTATCCAGGGACATTGGAGAACATCTCCTGGTGGTCCTCTAGTAAATGCCAGATCTGCTGTCTCTGTCCAGCTGATAACCTCTCATCCAAGATTATGTTGGCTACTCCTTGAGGGGTCTCATCCGGCCCGGGGAGCTCTGGCATGGGAAGGCTCTCCGAGTCTTCTATAGCCGGGGCACAGATAGTGGCTACATCTTGGGGTCTTTCTACATACTCCTTGAGCATGTTCACATGAAAGGTCCATTGGACCCGATCATCGGAGCATTTTGCTACAAGGTAGGTGGTGTTATTCAATTGTTCCACCACCCTGTAGGGCCCTTGCCAGGAAGCCTGTAACTTGTTTGTTTTGACAGGTTTCAAGGCAAGAACCCTCTGTCCTACTGTGAGAATTCGGCTACAAGCATTACGGTCGTACCACCGTTTCTGTCTCCTTTGGGCGCTCTACAGGTTCTCCCGCACCATGGCAGTGAGGTCCTTCAGCCGATCCCTGAACTTCAGGATGTACTCCACAACAGAGGGTCCTTTTTCCCCTGCTGATCCCTCCCAGTGGGCTCACAACAAGTCTAGGGGCTCCCTTATTTTCCGGCCATACAGCAGTTCAAAGGGTGAAAACCCGGTGGATTTCTGGGGCACCTCTCTATAGGCAAATAGGAGGTGCGGCAGGAATTTTTCCCAGTCTTTGTGAGTAGCCGAGAACGTCCGAAGCAATTGTTTCAGTGTCCCATTAAACCGTTCACAAAGCCCATTGGTCTGGGGGTGATAGGGGGTACTGTACAGGGGTTTTATCCCACACAGTTCCCATAACTGTTGGGTGACCTCCGCTGTAAACTGGGTCCCCTGGTCAGAGACCATTTCTCAGGGGAAGCCTACCCGGGTGAATACCCGGGGCAACGCACTGGCCACCGTCTCCGCCTGGATATTCGCCAGAGGTATGGCCTCTGGATACCTAGTGGCATAGTCTACTACTGTGAGTATGTATTTTTTCCCGGAGGGACTAGGTCTAGGTAGGGGCCCTACTATATCCACAGCGATTCTGCTAAAGGGTTCGTCAATAATGGGGAGAGGGTTAAGGGGGGCGTATGGTCCCCGGTCTTCCCTACCTTTTGACACACTATGCAGGTCCTACAATATTCCTTAATTTCTTGCGTGATTCTGGGCCAGAAAAAGATCTGAGTAAGGCGATGGTGTGTTCGGGAGTTGCCTAAATGCCCGGCCAAGGGGATATCGTGCCGTATTCACAGCAGGTTGGACAGATATTTTTTCGGTACCACCAGGTGACGTTTGGGCACTGGCCCTTTCTTCCGCCGGGAGACCCGATACAACAGGTCGTTTTCCCATTGGAACCGTTCTTCCCCGGGGCCCTGGGGATCAGTCCCTACTCGGTCTTGGAAGGGGGTAAGGGTCGGGTCGCTCAGAGTCTCTTGGGCAAATTCAGAAGAGGAGGCCCAGGATAGTTGGTCGGGAAGGAGGGCAGGGAGTGGGGTTGGGAGTTGGGGCGTGAGGGTAGGCCATCGGGGAAGGAGAGGAGTCAGGGTGGGGGGGTCTTACCTGGGTCCCCAGCTGTGGTGTGTTGGCTTGCCGCTGAGCTTGCCTGCGGGTGGTTACTGGGCAGGTGTCCAGGGGAGTATCCCCCAAAAAGGTGGAAACAAGTAGGCCGGGGTCATTTCCTAGTACAACATCTGCAGGAAGATCTGGCATAATGGCCACGTCCACAGTGCGGGCTCCAGCGCCCCAAGCCAGATGGATACAGGCCATAGGGACTCGTATCGTGGTACCTCCGGCCACTCGAACAGCAAGAGTTCTCCCAGTAGCGGTAGAAGCGGAGGCCAGATGAGGCTGGATCAGGGTAATGGTGGATCCAGTGTCCCATAACCCCTGAGCCGCCTTTCCATTGACCCAAACGGTCTGGCAGTGATGCTGAAGGTTATCTATGGACACCAGGTAGGCTTCTTGTAGGGTGCCAACCTCCTCTTCAGCCCATTCAGGATAGTCAGCCGGTGCATAAGCATAGTGGGCACTGGCTGGGTAGGTTGGGGCAGGAGCTCTCACCCAAGCTGTGGGCTGGAGGTGTCTTGGCTGAGTGGCTGGCTGTTGTTGGACCCGACTTGGGCATTCCGGCCTGAGGTGGCCGGGGTGTCCGCAGGAAAAACATCCCTGTGAGTCCCTGACTATGGCCGGAGGGACAAAGGCCGGAAGGCCCGGAGGCTTATTGGTAGCCGCTGGGGGTCGGACTACCACCGAAGCTGTGCGGGGAGTCGATTGTGGGTTAGAGTTAACTTGGCGGCGGGCATCTGTGTACTGATCTGCTAGGACAGCCGCCTGGTCTGCTGTGGTGGGCCGCTGGTCCTGGACCCATTCTTTAATCTTGACTGGAATATGATTATAAAAATGTTCCATTAGAAAAAGCTGTGCCACTTCTGCCCCAGTAGTGGCCTTGCAGCCAGCTAGCCAGGACGTCAGCGACCTGGTGAATTGGTGGGTCCATTCTGTGAAAGGCTGTTCATCTTGCTTCCTTAGTGCTCAGAACTTCTGCCGGTGGGCCTCCGGTGTGAGCCCATATCGGGCAAGGATACGGTCTTTCACCTTGTTATAATCCTTTTGGTCCTCAGAAGGGGTAGCGTGGAAAGCTGCCAAAGCCCGCCCTGACAATTTACCAATCAGGACAGACAGTCTATCGGCATAGGCTACCCCCTGCAGTTCGCATTGGGTCTCAAAGACCTGAAGGTAACAGTCAATATCCTCCTCCTCTTCTTTGTAGGCTCGAAAGGCCCCATGGGGTAGCTTGTGCGGTCGAAGAGCCGGCACTCCATGGGCTGATGGTGCCCATCCTATGGACTGGTGGATTTCTGCTAACTTGAGTTGGGTAACATCCGAAATGATCTTGGTGATGACCTCCTCTGGTGGCCGTGTGTCAAATAACGCCAATCGCCACTGCACTTCACGCTGTACATCAGACGTGAATGTCCCCGGAGTAGATACTGTACTTGCAGCTGAACTTGGCGTTGTAATGGATAGCTCATTGCCCCGGTCGTCATCTGAACCGCTGGCCACCTGGTTCTCTCCCAGCATTTCTCTGGTGGGGGTAGTTCTGTTCCTGGTACCCGCAGTCTTTCCTCGAATCTCTATTCAATATTACTTCTAGCTGGTGGTTTGAATGTCCCAGGAAGTTGGAAGCATCCCACCGCTGCCAGCCAATGTGACGGATACCCCCGGGTACCCCGACTGGGTAGCTCCGCCAAACGGGTCCTGCTTCCTTCCTGCCGACTGCAGCTATGTAGCTGGCAAGTGACTACATCCTGTAGCCACCCCTGATGCCCGACAGCACCAGTACTCAGGGTCCCACCCTGTGGCAGACTCCAGCTACCCAGGCTGGATAGCTCTGCCTGAGGATCCTTTCTCTGCCTGGAACAGGCTGCTATGTAGCCCAGGAAAGTGATTTTAGCTTGAACCAACCCAAATAACTAGACACACTAGCATTCAGGTTAGACAGGAACTGATTTTTATTGAAAACACACATTCCTTTTATACAGTCAGCTCATCTTGATAAGACCCTGGACAATCCCACTATTTTCCCAACATTCCCGCCCCTCCAGACAGCCCGGCACCTCCATAGGAGCCACATTCCCACATAATCCCAATACCTATGGGTGGTGGTTTCAGGGTGATCCCGGTGGAGCGGCGGCACTTCCAGGGTGTCATTTTAAAGCTCTCTGTCCCCAGATTTCACAGTCCAAAAAACCAGCATGATTCATTACTGGGGACCGGAGTTACAGTCCATTGAACCCCCAGTTCCCAAAGGAGCTCCCCTCCGGCAATTCCACCACCCCTTGTACTCTCCAGGGGCTACTAATCCCAAAAAGAGCGGAGCTCTGGGGCACATGGTTGATGGAGCGACCTGGGTTAAAGTTACCAGGTGTTCTGCTGTCCTGGGGCCGACCGGGAGTTCCAGGAGCCTGGCCAGCCTGAGAGGAGTTGGGCAGGTGTCCGTTGTGAGGTGGCCGACCGGGAGTTCCAGGAGCCCGGCAAGCCTAGGAAGGTTTTCCTGGTCATAAACCAACTCTTCTCTGAACACAAAAGGAAGCCAAAACAAAGCAAACAAACAGCTTCCAGAGATGATGGTTGCTCTGAGGAGCCCAAAACCACTGAGAAACAACAGGGGTGAGGTTGTAGGGGGGTGGGGATTTAACCCTTGCAGCCCAGTATCCATGACATTGATTACTTTGGATATTGAGGAAACTAGTCCTCTTGATACTAAAACTAATAAATGTTTATATTCTGTTTATAAACCTCCTGTGGTTATTCCAGAGGTTTTTCCAGTTCCTGGTGCTATTTCTGATATGATTTCAAAGGAATGGTATAGGCCTGGTACTTCTTTTATTTCATCTTCTAGGTTTAAAAAGTTGTATCCATTGCAAGCAGTCAGATTGGAGTTTTGGGAAAAAATCCCCAAAGTTGATGGGGCTATTTCTACTCTTGCCACATGTACTACTATCCCTATGGAAGATAGTACTTCCTTTAAGGATTCTTTAGATAGGAAACTTGAATCTTATCTAAGGAAAGCTTATTTATATTCTAAGTATCTTCTCAGGCCTGCCATTTCTATGGCTGATGTTGCAGCTGCATCAACTTTCTGGTTGGAAAGCTTAGCGCAACAGGAAACAGATCCTGATTTGTCTAGCATTGCTTCAACATGCTAATCATTTTATCTGTGATGCTATTTTTGATATCATCAAAACTGATGTTAAATCTATGTCTTTAGCTATTTTAGCTAGAAGAGCTTTGTGGCTCACGTAGTGGAATGCTGACATGGTATCTAAGTCTAGATTACTATCTCTTTCTTTCCAAGGTAACAATTTATTTGGTTCTCAGTTGGATTCAATTATTTCAACTGTCACTGGGGGAAGGGAGTTTTTTACCTCAGGATAAAAGATCTAAGGGTAAATCTAAAGCTTTTAATCATTTTTGTTCTTTTCAACAGAATAAGGAACAGAAACGAAATCCTTTCCCCAAAAAAATCTTGTTCCAATTGGAAACCTTCTTCAAGTTGGAATAAATCCAAGCCTTTTAAGAAACCAAAGCCAGCCCCCAAGTTTGCATGATGGTGTGGCCCTCATTCCAGCTCAGCTGGTGGGGGGCAGATTAAAAATTTTCCAAAACATTTAGGCAGATTCTGTCTAAAATCATTGGATTCAGAGTATTGTCTCTCAAGGGTATGGAATAGGATTCAGAGTAAGACCTCCTGTGAGATTTGTTCTCTCACGCATTCCAGCAATTCCAGTGAAGGCTCAGGCTTTTCTGAAGTGTGTTTCAGGAACAGGGTCTGGGGTTTTATTCAAATCTATTCATTTTCCCAAAGAAAGAGAATTCATTCAGGCCAGTTCTGGATCTGAACATTTTGAATCGTTTTGTAAGAGTGCCAACTTTCAAAATGGTCACTATAAGAACTTTTCTACCTTTTGTTCAGCAAGGTCATTATATGTCCACGGTAGGATGCATATCTTCATATTATGATTCATCCAGATCACTATCAGTTTCTGAGATTCTCTTTTCTAGACAAGCATTACCAATTTGTCGCTCTTCCATTTGGCTTAGCGACAGCTCCAAGAATTTTTTTCAAAGGTTTTCGGTGCCCTACTCTTTGTTATCAGAGAACAGGGTATTGCGGTATTTCCTTATTTGAACAATATCTTGGTACTAGCTCAGTCTTTACATTCTGCCAAATCTCACATAAATTAGTGTTGTTTCTTCAAAGATATGGTTGGAAGATCAATTTACCAAAAAGTTCCTTGATTCCAGACAAGAGACGAATAAAATTTGTTTCAGCTTGTCAGAACCTTCAGTCTCAATTATTCCCTTCAGTGACTATGTGCATGGAGGTTTTAGGTCTCATGACTGCAGCATCGGAAGCGATCCCCTTTGCTCATTTTCATATGAGACCTATCCAGTTTTGGAAGCTGAAACAATGGTGCAGGGATTATACAAAGATATCACAGTTAATATCATTAAATCCTAATGTTCGACTCTCTCTGACTTGGTGGGTAGACTATCATCATATAGTTCAAGGGGCCTCTTTTGTTCGTCCAACCTGGACTGTAATCACAACAGATGCAAGTTGTTCAGGTTGGGGAGCTGTCTTCGGATCTCTGACAGCACAAGGGGTTTGGAAACCTCAAGAGGCAAGGTTACCAATCAATATTTTAGAACTCTGTGCTATTTTCAGGGCTCTTCAGGTTTGGCCTCTGTTGAAGAGAGAACCATTCATTTGTTTTCAGACAGACAATATCACAACTGTGGCATATGTCAATAATCAGGGTGGGACTCACAGTCCCCAAGCTATGAAAGAAGTATCTTGGATACTTTCTTGGGCGGAATCCAGCTCTTGTCTAATTTCTGCGGTACATATCCCAGGTGTAGGCAATTGGGAAGCAAATTATCTCAGCCATCAGACTTTACATCCGTGGGAGCGGTCTCTCCATCCAGATGTGTTTTTTCAGATTGTTCAGATGTGGGGTCTTCCAGAAATAGATCTAATGTCTTCTCATCTAAACAAGAAACTTCCCAGGTACTTGTCGAGGTCCAGGGATCCTCAGGCAGAGTTGGTGGATGCGTTAGCAGTTCCTTGGTTTTACCAACCTGCTTATATCTTCCTGCCTCTAGTTCTTCTTCCAAGAGTGATATCCAAGATCATCATGGAACAATTGCATGTGTTTCTGGTAGCACTAGCATGGCCTCAAAGGTTCTGGTATGCGGATCTTGTCTGGATGTCCAGTTGCCAACCTTAGCCACTTCCTCTAAGACCAGACCTTCTTTCTCAAGGACCATTTTTCCATCAGGATCTCAAATCGTTAAATTTGAAGGTATGGGAATTGAACGCTTAGTGCTTAGTCATAGAGGTTTCTCTGACTCAGTGATTAATACTATGTTACAGGCTCGTAAATCGGTTTCTAGGAAGATTTATTATAAAGTTTGGAAGACTTATATTTCATGGTGTTCTCATAAATTCTCATGGCATTCTTTTAGAATTCCTAGAATTTTACAGTTCCTTCAGGATGATTTGGATAAAGGTTTGTCTGCAAGTTCCTTGAAGGAACAAATCTCTGTTCTTTCTGTTTTATTTCACAGAAAGATTGCTAAGCTTCCTGATATTTACTGTTTTGTGCAGGCTTTAGTCCGTATCAAGCCTGTCATTAAATCAGTCTCCCCTCCTTGGAGTCTTAATTTGGTTTTGAAGGCTTTAAAGGCTCCTCCTTTTGAGCCTATGCATTCTTTGGATATTAAACCACTTTCTCGGAAAGTGTTGTTCCTTATGGCTATCTCTTCTGCTAGAAAAGTTTCCGAATTATCTGCTCTTTCTTGTGAGTCTCCTTTTCTGATTTTCCATCAGTATAAGGCAGTTTTGCGGACTTCATTTACATTTTTACCTAAAGTTGTGAATTCTAACAACATTAATAGTGAAATTGTTGTTCCCTCTTTGTGTCCTAATCCTAAGAATTCTTTGGAGAGATCCTTACATTCTCTGGATGGCATTGTTGTAAGAGCGCTGAAATACTATGTTGAAGCTACTAAAGATTTCAGGAAGACTTCTAGTCTATTTGTTGTCTTTTTTGGTCCTAGGAAAGGTCAGAAAGCTTCTGCCATTTCCTTGGCATCCTGGTTAAAGCTTTTGAGTCATCAGGCTTATTTGGAGTCGAGTCAAGCCCCGCCTCAGACAATCACAGCTCATCTTACTAGTTTAGTTTCCACTTCGTGGGCTTTTAAGAATGAAGCTTCAGTTGATCAGATTTGCAAAGCAGCAACTTGGTCTTCTTTGCATACATTTACTAAATTCTACCGTTTTGATGTATTTGCCTCTTCGGAAGCAGTTTTTGGTAGAAAGGTTCTTCAGGCAGCTGTTTCAGTTTGATTCCTCTGCTTATGTTTTAAGTTTTTTCTTTTCAATTATGAGAAAAACTTATTTTTTTGGATGTGGATTTAATTTTTTCAGCAGAAATGGCTGTTTTTATTTTATTCCTCCCTCTCTAGTGACTCTTCTGTGGAGTTCCACATCTTGGGTATTAATATCCATACATCACTAGTAGTGATGTCGTGAACCTAAATTTTTCGGTTCGCGAACGGCGGACTCAAACTTCCGGTATTGTTCACGAACGCGCGAACCGCCATTGAATTCAATAGGCAGGCGAACTTTAAAACCTACAAGGACTCTTTCTGGCCACAATAGTGATGGAAAAGTTGTTTCAAGGGTACTAACACCTGGACTGTCGCATGCTGGAGGGGGATCCCTGGCAAAACTCCCATGGAAAATTTCATAGTTGATGCAGAGTCTGCCTTTAACCCATAAAGGGCCTAAATCACCTAACATTCCTAAATTGTTTGCAATAAAATAAATAAATATTGTAAAATTTTAGATTTTAATATTAAAATTATGTTAAGAAGTGCAATGCACATATGACTCTATGAGTGGTCGCACTGGCTGGCTGCTACGTAGGGCAGCAATTATACAGTATGCAGATAGACAGTTAGAAACAGGCCTGATAGAAAATACAATTAGATTACACTAGCATAATGATTTAAAGACTTTTTTTTGTAAATTTTAAGAAAAAGGTTAAGCACATACATATGAGTCGTGGCTGATAGCCTTGGAAGGTCAGCTATTAAAAACAGTAGGCTCTGTAAGTCGGATACACACACGCCTGATAGAAAATACTATTAGATTACACTAGAAAAATGATTGAAATTATTTTTTTGGGGGGGAAATTAAAAAAAGGTTAAACACATATGAGTCGTGGCTCATAGACTAGGGAGGGCAGCAAGTAAACACAGTAGGCTCTGTATGTCAGCAAAACACACAGGCCGGATAGAAAATTATATTAGATTACACTAGCAAACAAATTTAAACTTTTTTTTTATATTAAAATTAAGGTGAAGAAGAATAGATATGAGTGCTGGGTGGCTGCCTGGCACAGACCAATTAACCAAAAGACTGAAAAAAATGAGGTATATTAATGCTGAGTGAGCCTGACAGACACAGGCCTGACAGTAAATGTAATTAGATTACACTAGCAAAATATTTTTTTTTTTTTTTAATTTAAAATAATGTTATAAACGGATATTAACACTGCTGGCTGCTGGCTGGCACAGAGCAATGAACCAGAGTATATGCTGTGTGACACTGGCCTGATAGAAAATGAAAAAAAATTACACTAGAAAAATAATTATATTTTTGGGTTAGTTAAATTTAAACTAATGTTGTTAGGGAGATATCAATGGTGGCAGTAGTCACAGCATATGCTGTGAGCCTTAAACACACATCTGAAAGCCAGGCAAATGCTAATAAAAAAAAAACGAAAAAAAAAAAAAAAAAAAACGGCACGAAATATAGCCCTAAAAAGGGCTTTTTGGGGTGCTGTGCTTGCAGCAGAGATGAGTGGAGTCATTCTGGACTGTAAATACACTAGCCTAGCTATGTTTTTCCTATTAATGTCAGGAGCAAAAACACAACACGTCCTCTCATTAAGAAAGCAAGGTCGTTATGAGTCTAAAATGGCGGATTCCGAGTAGCTGGGAGGGTCTGTGAGGGAGTGTCTGATGTTGATTGGCTCTAATGTGTCAGGCGGCTGTGACATAAAGGGTCAAAGTTTCCACAATGATGACACATAGGGGCAGATCAAATATCGCCATGTGTTCGCCCACAAACGCGAACGCGAACAAGCTATGTTCGCTGTGAACCGTTCGCGGGCGAACAGTTCGGGACATCACTAGTCACTAGCTCATGGGCATCTCTATGTAAAAAAACCCCATAATTTATGTAAAAACTTACCTGATAAATTCATTTCTTTCATATTGGCATGAGCCCATGAGACCCACCCTTTTTATGGTGGTTATGTTTTTTTTTTTTAAGCACAATTATATTTCCAGTTCCTTTTTTTGATGCTTTTTACTCCTTCTTCTATCACCCCACTAATTGGCTATTCGTTAAACTGAATTGTGGGTGTGGTGAGGGGTGTATTTATAGGCATTTTGAGGTTTGGGAAACTTTGCCCCTCCTGGTAGGATTGTATATCCCATACGTCACTAGCTCATGGACTCTTGCCAATATGAAAGAAATGAATTTATCAGGTAGGTTCTTACATAAATTATGGGTTTTTTTACATAGAGATGTTCAGGTGATATTTTCTAGTTAGCTTTTTACAGCTATGCTGCATCACTTTCAAGTGCTTCAACATTTGGGTATCATATTCTTTAAGTATAGAAACTATCAGTAAAGGTAGGGATTTCTATAGCAAAATCAGCTATTTTATGTGCCGATATAAAGATAATGGATATATTTGTAAACAATTTAATAGACTCTAGCAGGTAAAATGGATCGCTGTCCCTTTAAAGAGTATTAAATGCAGTAGAGTTGCATAATTAACAAGTGCATAATTTAAAGACAATGCAATATAACTTACTCTGAATTTTAAATGTGCAATAGATTTTGTCTGACATTTTTCACAATTTATTTCAATTTGCCGGCCCACTGTATTATGTGTCAGCTCTAAGCCAATCACAGACTCATATACATATACAATGTAAGCTTTGGAAATGAACTGGAAAGTTTCTTAACACTGCTGCTCTGAATCATGAAAGTTTATTTTTGCCTTTAGTCTTACTTTACATGAATTTTACATTATTTTTTTGCATCAGCAATGTAGTTTTATTACAACTTCTACTGTGCATAAAATAGTTTTTTTCTATTTAAATTTTTTCATAAAATACGATTTTTGAAGAACATTTTTTTCACAATTTTAAATGCTATTTAACATTTCATCTATTTATTTCTATACATCATTTATTTGTTTCATACTATTTTTAAATTACATTTTTTAGTGAGCCCTATTGTAATGCATGTATCTCCTTCACATACTTAAAGGACCAGTCAACACATTGGATTTGCATAATCAACAAATGCAAGATAATAAGACAATGCAATAGCACTTAGTCTGAACTTCAAATGAGTAGTAGATATTTTTATAACAAATTTCAAAGTTATGTATATTTCCACTCCCCTTGTACCATGTGATAGCAATCAGCCAATCACAAATGCATATACGTATAGTCTGTGAATTCTTGCACATGCTCAGTAGGATCTGGTGACTCAAAATTTGTAAATATAAAAGACTGTGCACATTTTTTTTAATGGAAGTAAATTGGAAAGTTGTTTAAAATTACATGCTGTATCTGAATCATGAAAATTTTAATTTAACCTGAGTGTCCCTTTAAATGCAAGGAATACTCCACTGCGAGTCACACCGATCTCAAGGTAAAAACTGCCTTTATAAAATTCACCAGAGGATTCATAGCACTGGCGAGATTTCTTAGAGGATAATCAGACCCTAAATGATAACAGAAATATATTTAAATATTGATCTGGTATAGGTGTTACTTTGAAAAAAACTGTTTTACATTCACTACATTTCCACCAACCTGGGGACGTTTAGATAATCGGGTACATAGGCCCCGATTATCCAAAAAAATTGGCAGTCAAGATATGGTTTTCCACGTTAACTCTCACAGGCATTCTATAAAAAACGGTCTGTCCCTGCGAGTGTCGAGATGTCTTCCATACAAATAATGAGAGCTCGCTAGGTAAAAGTTTGTAATGTCTCGCAAAGAGGGGAAACTAGAGTGTTTTAAAATATGAATATTATGCTTAATACAAATAAAATTACGCAGTTTTCAGTGCATTGTACCATAAATTCACTGTCATTTTTGTATGTATAGGTTTTCATTTAGAATAATTATTGTTTTGAGTATTGTGGTGAAAACGCGCCACTTTTTAACTTGCGAGAAGAATATTGAGAACTGCATTGTGAAAATGTTTATAGATTTACCCTGCAATTTGAGATAAAATTTCATATACTCCTATGTTTTTCAACTAAATATTAGTTTCATGAATGGGTTTTATTGAATCCAGGCCAATGAGAATAAATACAAATACTAAATTTTGCTATTATGAATTTTATCTCTCACAATTTATTATACATCCATGAAAACCAGAACGGGGTGAACAAAATTTAACATTTAAATGTTGATTATTACAGATTTACCAGAAGAGTGGGAGGCTATAGAAAGAATATGCTGGTGCATCTGAGGCTATAGAAAGAATATGTGGGTGCTTCTATACCTGTCCAAATGCACTTAGTGTAGTAAAAAAGAATAAAAAATAACCAAATAAAAAACACTTGAACCAAAATTATACCACATTGTATTTCACAAATGTTGTTATAGCACCTCGTTTCCTATTTATTTATTTGGATGCCTTGTTAATTAGCTTTAAAATGCAATGATCTATTAGCCCTGGCATTAGAAACAAAAAAAAGTGAAACTATCAGTTTTTGCCTGGGGATCGTTATTACTATAACAACCACTTGATAGCTACACGGAAATGAATCCCTAACAGCTAGACTCATTTGAAAGAGGAGGTTTCCAGTTTTCAAAAAAGTTATTACATATCCCTCTATGTATTGTGGGTGACAATAGAGCAGTTACTGCCCCCCTGATTTACTTACATATGCCTTTAGTTCTATTAGGTAATCTGCTGCTGTTATTATTGTTGTTATGGAAATCATCTGGATATGTGACTTCTTATTTGAAAAAGGTGCCTACTTAAAAACCAAAAACAACAACAACAAAAAAAAAGGTCACCTGGCACATTTTAGGTTTATACGGGGAGCTAAGGTTCTTTTAATGGCTAGTAAACCTAAAAAGTTATCTATAAGAAAGTGATTGCCATTTCTATGGCACCCGTTACCTAGAGAAGCATGAGACCACTCATTCTTAAAGAAAGCAATGTCCAAATAAGAGGCAAAAGAAAATTTAAAAACTGGTAGATGAAATAAGTTCAGGAATCCAGGAGTGACACTGTTGGTGGCTTGTACATATGACACAGTGTATTGCAAGCCTGTGCTTGACTCCCTCTTTTGTAGGACTTATTGGGAACCCGTTCAGGCTGCACTATAACATTAGAAAGATTTTCATTCAATTGGATCTACAAAATCTTCTAAATGGAACATTGGATGGATTTATATTTGGCCTTTTCAGTGAATTCCTTTGAGTGAGGGATTCTCTGCAAAAGAAGAGGGATTAATGGCTAATCATCTCCATTTGAGGAGAACATAGTCCTTAATTCAAAAGAATTTATCCTTCTGTGGTCCCAGCAGGAATCCTGGATCACTTCAGGAAACCAGCTTAAGTTTATCCCATTAAAATGATCCAAAATTAAAACCCATTTCACAATGTTTTGGGAGAACACTTTTCAAACAGAGCTCGGGAATCACCAATCTAATTAAGTTCAGTACTTGTTTAATGGCCCAATGTAAAGTTCAGAAAAATAACTAAATAAGAAAAAATATGTTGGACATAAACTATACAATTCCATGAAACATGACAATAATTGAATTTGTTTTTTACAATTTTCAATTATGTATAAAGCACCAACATATGGCTATATTACAAGTGGCACGCTAATGATAGAGCACACGTGATAACAAATATCACTGGACTGCTCTACCATTAGAACGCAATTTTGATATTACAAGTCCATGGTTAACCCTCCTCTGGTTACTGCAGCCAAACTTGCACTGGTATAATAAACTATAATTAGTTGCACTCAAGCACAGGCCGAAACTGCATTAGAATATCTAGTGCGGTTGCCCAAAAACCATACAAAACACATTAAAATAAAGCATTACACACATATATACACTTTTTAAAATATATAATTTAAATATTAATAAACATGTTTTAAAAGGGTTTGACGTTTGACTGGAAAGGGCTCCAATGTGTGTGTGTGTGTGTGTGTGTGTGTGTGTGTGTGTATATATATATATATATATATATATATATATATATATATATACTGTGTATATGTATGTGTTTATATGTGTATATATGTATGTGCACATCTATATAAACATCTACACATATATACATATAAATACACATACATTTCAATGTTCTTCACATAGATTTTTTAATATATATATATAAGTCCAAAAAGGAGCACTCTCACCTAATAAAAAGCTGCCAGAGTGCCAGCGGTTAGATATACAAGATATATGAAGGCACTCACTGGTCTTTTCAAAGTGTATTTAATGAAATAAGCGTGACGCTTCGGGGACACACTCCCATTATACTCCCTATATCTCTATCCCTCTATCTCTATCCCTCTATCTCTATCCTTTCATCCCTATCCTTCTATCCATCTATACCTCTATCTATATCCCTATCCCTCTATCCATCTGTTCCTATCATTCTATCTCTATCTCTACCCCTATGCTTCTATCCATCTATCCCTCTATCTACATCCCTATCCCTCTATCCCTATCCCTCTATCCATCTGTCCCTATCCCTCTATCTCTATCCCTCTATCCAGATCCCTCTATCCCTATCCCTCTATCCCTATTCATCTATCTCTATCCTTCTATCCCTATCCCTCTATCCCTATCGCTATCCCTCTATCTATCTATCTATCTATCTATCTATCTATCTATCTATCTATCTATCACTATCCCTCTATCCATCTATCTCTATCCCTCTATCCATATCCCTCTTTCTCTATCCCTCTATCCCTATCCCTCTATCCCTATCCCTCTATCTCTATCTATCTATCTATCTATCTATCTCTATCCTTCTATCCCTATCCCTCTATCCCTATCCCTCTATCTCTATCCCTTTATCAATCTATCTCTATCCCTATATCTCTATCCCACTATCTTATCCATATGCCTCTATCTCTATCCCTTTATCCCTATCCTTCTATCCACCTATCACTGTATCTATATCCCTATCTGTCTATCCCTATCCCTCTATCCATCTGTCCTTATCCCTCTATCTCTATCCCTCTATCCCTATCCATCTATCTCTATCCTTTTATCCCTATAACTCTATTGCTATCTCTCTATCCATCTATCCCTCTATCCATCAATCTATATCCCTCTATCCCTATCCCTCTATCCATCTATCCTTATCCCTCTATCGCCATCCCTCTCCCTCTAACCCTATCCCTCTCCCTCTATCCCTATCCCTCTATCCATCTATCCTTTTATCCCTATCCTTCTATCTCTATCCCTATCCCTCTATCTCTATTTCCCTATCCCAATCCCTCTATCCATCTATCCCTATACCTCTATCCCTCTATCTCTATCCCTCTACCTCTGTCCCTATATCCATCTTTCTCTATCCCTCTATCTCTATCCCTATCCCTCAATCTGTATCCCTCTATCAATCTATCCCTATCCCTCTATCTCTATCCCTCTAGCCTATCCCTATCCCTCTATCCCTATCCATCTATCCCTATCCCTCTATCTCTATCCCTCTATCAATCTATCCCTATCCCTCTATCTCTATCCCTCTAGCCTATCCCTCTATCTTTATCCCTTTTTCCCTATCCCTCTATCTCTATCCATATCCCTCTACCCTTATCCCTCTATCTCTATCCCTATCACTCTATCTCTATTCCTCTATAAGTATCCCTCTACCTATATCTCTCTATCCATCTATCCATATCCCTCTATCCATCTATCCCTCTATCCATCTATCCCTCTATTTCTATTCCTCTATCACTAACCCTCTATCCATCTACCTCTATCCCTCTATCCATCTATTCATATATCTTTATCTCTCTATCCCTATATCTCTATCCTTCTATCCATCTATCCCTATCCCTCTATCAATCTATCCATATCCCTCAATCAATCTATCCCTCTATCCTATCCCTATACCTCTATATCTATTCATCTATCCCTATATCTCTATCCCTTTATCTCTATCACTCTATCTCATTATTTTTCTGCAGTGTAGGATCCTCCTAGCCCACCAACCTCCCTGATCCCCCCTCAAACAGATCTCTAATCCTTCTCCTCTATTGCCACCATCTTAGGTACTGGCAGTTGTCTGCCAGTACCTATAAACCTTTTTATTTATTTATTTTTTTATGTTTTTTTCTGTAGTGTAGTGATCCCACCAACTCCCCCCTTCCATGATTGCCATTGAGTACCCCCCCACACACACCCCTAAACTCCTTTTCTGTAGTGTAGCTGACCCATCCTTCCCTGATCCTTTAAAAAATAATTTCTGTAGTGTAGGGCCCTCTCACTCCCTCCCCTTCCCTTCCCCCTCCGCTGAGCCACCCACCCACCTCCCGCTGGCACCAGCAGAAGATTGTTACAAATGGTGACACACACAGTGTCACTGTCTGTAACGATCAGGCATCTGCCCTCATATGGACGTGGAGCTCCGATTGCGCTCTGGCTCCATATGCAGCAGCTTAACAGCTGAGAGTGCTGGAGCTTCCTGAAGCTATCTAGTGCCTGCGGTTAACATAGTAACATAGTAGATGAGGTTGAAAAAAGACCATTATTGCTCTTACAGTGAAAAAACGTTTCCGTTGCAGGAGATTAAATCTTCTTTCTTCCAACCTTAAATTGTTACCTCTTGTCACAAACAATTTTCTTGGAATAAACAGAGCTTCTGCCATCTCTGTATATGGGCCTTGAATATATTTATATAAAGTAATCATGTCACCTCTCAAGCACTTTTTTTCTAGAGAAAACTGACCCAGTTTGGCTAGCCTCTCCTCATAGCTTAAATTCTCCATTCCCCTTATAAGCTTTGTCGCCCTTCTCTGAACTTTTTCTAGTTCTGCAATATCTTTTTTTGCGATCGGTCCCCAGAACTGCACTCCATACTCAAGGTGAGGTCTTACCAGGGATTTATATAGTTACAGAATTATGCTTTACTCCCTTGAATCAATGCCTCTTTTAATACATGCAAGTATCTTATTAGCCTATGAAGCAGCTGCTCTGCATTGTGCATTGCCTGCTTATTTTTACTTCCAAAATGAAGAACCTTGCATTATCCCAGGTATGTTTTTCCTCGCACAGTCTCTACTGCACATGACTGCATCAGACAAACATACTTGGCCTTTTATAATATAGAATACATTTATACATATACTGTATATATATCTATATCTATCTATCTATATATATATATATATATATATATATATATATATATATATATATATATATATATATATAGAGAGAGAGAGAGAGAGAGAGAGAGAGAGAGAGAGAGAGAGAGAAAATTTGAAAAGGATATGCACTCTCACCACCTTCCAACATCTGCCAGGGTGCTCTCTAGGAATAACAGTGAAGTAGATGAAAGGAAGCACTCACTGGACTTCAGCAATATGTGAACCAAAGAAATTTATTTGTGACGTTTCGGGACCATAAACGTCCCTTCCTCTGACAACCAGAAACTGCAAACAGATTAAAAATGGGAAGATTAGTGCGTGCTAGAGGATAGTATTACTAAACACTACTCTAAAGATACAATCTCTGTTTGTATCAGACACAAGAAAAGAACCAGTAACGAAGCCTAAGCTTCAGGATAGAGAGAGTGCGCTAATAAGCTAAAAGTATACACACCATATAAAGATTGATGTTCAAATTTAATGAACACATAAAACAAAATACACAAAAATATACAAATACTGGATATAGGGACGTCTCCCTGTAGAGTAAATGAAATTCAGATAAACGGCCTGATTAAAAATGCAGATAAAAACCTATATATGCTAAGCAAATATTTGCAGATAACAATTGATGATTTATGATATCAAGGAAATGTTAAAATGTATGGCATAACACTGATATTATAAAATATAACTTAAAAACAAAGGGATTGAATAAAATGATAAGCACCAAGTTCATATGTATAGTCACAGTGCAGGTAGCCGTATGCAAATGAGCAACAGTATTGTAACACTTGTGAGAAATAACGGCTTGGATTTCAAAGCTTATGCCACAAACAGATACAATGTACTGTACCGTGAGTTCAGAGGGTGTTCAGAGGGTGTTACCAAGGAAAGGAAAATCCTTCGGTCAAAACTCGGAACGCGGCTGCAGTAACTGTCGTTCCTGGGGATAGAAGTGTGCAAACCTCTGCACATGTGAGTCGGCGTCTGACGTCACAGACTTTTCATCCGCTCTTCTCAGGTTGTTATTCGATGCTCCAGCAGCGTGAAAGAAAAAACAGCTGATTGCTGTGTCCTGATGGAAACTCGCTGTAAAGGCAAACTTGTCTGCTATAGATGTACTTGTTGATCCAGTAGAATGGTGGGGCACAAGTTATCCCTCACCTTAGGATATATGAAGATGCTGTTAACCCGGGTTAGAGTTGCAGTACAAACTGCACTGGAATGTCCGTTTGTGTTTTCAATGTCACAGTGTCACAAATGCAAGCGACGTGTTTCGCCCTCCCTTGGGCTTTATCAAGATGCATGTGACAGGTAACTGAGAGCCTTTTAAGTGATCCATGGCACTTAATATACTTAGCACTAAGTATATTATATGCAATACATTTCTTTACTGAGTCGATAAACAGGTATGTTATGTAAATAGGTATACATATACCTTTAAATGGTGGATATTTAAATGTGAGTAGTCTGGTCACCGGTATGCAGTGATCAAGTGTGCATGCGCACGAAACGCGTCTGCGTTGGGACCAGACTACACTTATCTGTGTATGCTATTGCATTCTTTTAAGGAGCTACACCTCATATGTTTTTAAACATT
Organism: Bombina bombina; assembly: GCF_027579735.1. Classification (NCBI taxonomy): domain Eukaryota; kingdom Metazoa; phylum Chordata; class Amphibia; order Anura; family Bombinatoridae; genus Bombina; species Bombina bombina. Next base: position 149,522,613 of record NC_069503.1, on the reverse strand, counting down.
GGATAAATAAAGTATTTTGAACTTTTTTACTCTGCTGTGAACTGTCCGTTCTTGCTGGGAAGCAGTGCACATCACCTTTGGATAAGTATTCACTTTTTTGTGTGTGGAGTAGACATACTTGGTGCAGCATTGTACGTTCCAGCACCTGGAGGATTTAATTACACCCTCTCTCCATTGTGCAGCAAATATCTAGTTTCTGGCTGGAAGTGAGCGCATCTCCCTACATAATCTGTATGGAATATATATATAGGTCCTACCTTTGAGACTCTGTAAACCATCTTTATGTAGGACGATCAACAGGTGAAGTAGACTCATGAGCTTATAATCTAAAGGCTAATGTGAAAATAAACTGATGGGATGAATTTAAGGTCCTGGGTGTCTGATAAGGTTGTCTGCTACAGTTATGACACTATTGATGACCTCATATTTACAGAGTATCCATGTATTCCTCTAGGATATTAAACATCACCAACATTGTTATTATTGAAAACAATTTAAAGATTTTTTTAGCATAAATTTTACGTACATATAGCCAAAGAACCATTAGGGATCAATACTTCTCCCACCCCCCTAAGCAGCACCTTCATTGGGAGTAATTGGATTGTGCAACCCACTGTTAAAAATTCTCATTTACATTAATTATTAATATTTTTCAATATTTTATGCTTAAAAAATACGTAACACACCCTAATATAACTCATGTTGGGTTAGCGCACATGAACAATTATTGAACTCCTATTTAGCTTTTGTGCACAAACCCGACAGGAGAACACTAATTCTTCATGTGTGCTTAAGGTGTGTTATGTATTTATTAAATATAAAATACTGAAAAATATTAATAATTAATGTAAATAATTATTATAGATGTATTAAAATATTTAAAAAATCAAATGAATATATATATGCATATTTTATAGTATCTATAATAATTATTAATTTTTTTTACAATATTTTATATTTAATATTTACATACGCGCCATAAGTAATTCTTCACATGTGCCAACCCGACACGGCGTTAGACCAAAACATGAAACCCGAAGTGCATTATGCATATTTTACATTCCAATGTTCTTCATACATATTTTTTTTTGTACTTTTTATGTTTAACTATACAGTACCGTGCAAAAGTCTTAGGCAACCATTAGATTTGTTGTTTTAGCAAAGTTCTAATGACCATACATATTTATTTTTCAGTCTCTTTATTAAGATACAAACAGATAAAATAGGAAATATATACACAAAATATAAACCCCCCCCCACAATTTTCAGAACAAAAAGGCTTCTTCAGGCATAAGTCAGTATTTAGTGTGAAATCCCTTGGTACTAAGCACATCTTAAACTCTTTTGGGGAACCTGTCCTGAAGTTTTCTGAAGCAATCTTCTGGTATATTATACCAGGCTTCTTTCAGCACTTCCAAGAGTTCTTCTTTAGATTTAGGTTGTCTTTTATTTATTTCCCTGTCCAGGTGATCCCATTCTGCCTCTATAATATTCAGGCCACTCCATGACTGTCAGTGTTTTATCAGCTGTTTTTCTCTACAAATATGAATTCACTGCATTAGCAGTGTGCTTGGGATCGATATCATGCTGAAAAATAAAACCATTCCCAGTTAGGCGCTTTCCAGAAGTAATGGCATGATGAATTAAAACCTTTCTGTACTTTTCAGCATTTATGATTCCATCAATTCAGACAATATCACCAACAACACTGGCAGAAATGCAGCCCCAAACATGACAGATCCTCCACCATGTTTCACTGAAGGCCACAAGCACTGTTTCTTCCATATCCTTCCAACTCTTCTTCTCACATATTGTCGACAATTGTACCCAAAAATTTCAAACTTGGATTTGTCACTCCAATATACTCTTTTACACTGATCTTCATTCCAATCTTTGTGAGCTTTAGCATATCTTAGCCTTTTCACCCTATTCCCCTTCCGAAAAAGAGGTTTCTTGGCTGCTACACTTCTACAAAGAACTTTCCTGATCATGCTTCTTCGGATTATAAAAGGGTCAACTTGGCATCTCGATGAAGCTGCCAGATGCTGAATCAGGTCCTTGCTGGACTTCTTCTAATCTCTCAAAGAAGAAACTCTGCGAAGCTTCATCAGATTTTAAAAGTTTTCTTGGCCTTCCAGTCTTTTTTTTGTCCTTGACCTCTCCTGATTCTTCAGAATTCTTTATAGCAGCTTGAATACCACATCTTGAGTATCCAGTTTGTTTGCTGATTTCCTTTTGAGAAAGGCCTTGCTAATGCAAAAGTATTTTATGTCTGTTAAATTCTGTGATCTTTGGCATTTTGAATGGAATGATGTGATTGAAAGTTGGTCTTATTAGAAAGCTTCCAATTAATTAAACTCATACCACGTGTATGTAATGCTCAAGCATGTCTTGTACAAAGCTGGTGTAATAGACCTTTTTCACAGCAGTCATTTTGACATGAAATAGTAGGGCAAATACAGGTGTTAGCAATAATATTAATTAGGGTTCCATTCCATTTAGGTTTACGAGAGCCATGTTCCTGCTATTGCTCAAGTGTAAGGGAAGGTCACACTAAAAACTTGCCACATTAGCTTATAGAATCAGCTTTTTCTTATTTTTTCTGTTTTTTAATACTGCTAAAAATATCCTGTATTTTCTGTTTTGTATTCTAATAAAGAGACTGAGAAATAATTATATATGGTCATTATGCCCATGCTAAAACAACAAATCTAATGGTGGCCTAAGACTTTTGAACAGTCCTGTATATTCCTATATATATATCAGATAATGTTAATGTAAAATATATATCTATACATCTCTATGAATAGATATATAGGTAAAAGTATATATAGATATATAGAAATATTTATATAAAATACAAATATAATTTTCCTGTATGTGAATGACATTAGAATGTGAAATATTAACTTCTTTCGGGATAGTGTGCGAGCGAAAATTGTTAGGTTTTTCCTTCTGCACTCTCCATTAAAGTCTATGGGGAGAATAAGTTAGTGAGGTCACGATATTTGCAGTCCTGAAGTTAGCACGCACCGGGTTTTGCTCGTGTACAAAAGTTTTAGTTTTAGCATGTAATACGAGCACTAACTCACACGTGCAAAATCTTTGCTAACTCAAGTGAAAGTGCTAAATAGTGCCCCACTTATAATCTGGCCCCATTTGTTTAATGGCCATAGAAAACCCATTTTCTACATTCAACTGGATAATATGTCATGTCACAGCTTTACCTCACACTCTGAGTTAGCTGAAATAATGGAAAACAGAAGCTTTACAAATTAACACTTTTTTTTTACACAGTTTAAAAGTTACCCACTGCAAAAATGTACAGCTCCCGCTCTGTATTGTGCATTATAAACTGAAGAGAATGATAAGACTTGTAAAGAAGACAACAATATCACTGATCTGTGAATGCCCACCACTTCTGTCACAATGTGTGTGAGTAAACTTAAATTCCAAGATGGCGGCGCCCAGTGTGAAGCTTCAGAGCTTCATTACCCGCTCTTGTTAAAATAAGAGAACAGCTTTAAAGAGAGCTGCAGACACAAGTGGAAAAAACAATGGCATAAGAGTAGTAACCAAAGTATAGTAGTTGTGCCCAGCAGTTTAATGTCCCTTTAATGTGTTCCTAATAAAGTGGCCATTGAGTATATGTAAAATATTATGAAAATGTTGAACCTTGAGGTAAAATTCATTTCTACATTTATCCCATTGTATCTACGTTGATCTAAACCTTAAAATGATCATATGTGATGTCAAAAAAAGCGGCTGGATGGCACTCGGTGTCATGGTTAATGGGACATTATATATATCTCTTACTTTTTTTAGTGCTAAAATGAAGTCCCAACATTCCCATAATGCATCTGAAAGATCTACTTCTTTGCTAAAGTGTAAAAAACAAAAACAAAGAAAAACATTGTGTTGGTAGCTAGACTAAGCAGCTTGTGCTATTGAATACAGAAAGCCTTTACTAGACTGCAGATAACTCCTTTTTTTGCAAAACTGTTAATATTTAAAGGGACACAGTCAAAATTAAACTTTCATGATTCAGATAGAACATTGAATTTTAAACAAATTTCAAATTTACTTCCATTAACAAAATGCGCAAAGTCTTTTTATATTTACACATTTTGAGTCACCAGCTACTACTGAGCATGTGCAAGTTTGGCTGATGGCTGTCACATGATACAGGAGGAGTGGAAATATACATAACTGAAATTTGTCAGAAAAAAATCTACTTCTCATTTGAACTTTAGACTAAGTGTTATTGCATTTACTTTTTATCATGCATTTGTTGATTATGCAAATCTTTTAATTTTTATTTTCTCTCCTTTCTATCGGCTAGATTTAGAGTTCTGTGGCCAAAGGGGTGCGTTAGCTACGTGTGGTTTTTCCCCCCTGCACCTTTTAAATACCGCTCGTATTTAGAGTTCACAGAAGGGCTGCGTTAGGCTCCAAAAAAGGAGCGTAGAGCATATTTACCGCCACTGCAACTCTAAATACCAGCGGTGCTTACGGACGCGGCCAGCTTAAAAAACGTGCTCGTGCACGATTTCCCCATAGGAAACAATGGGGCAGTTTGAGCTGAAAAAAAACCTAACACCTGCAAAAAAGCAGCGTTCAGCTCCTAACGCAGCCCCATTGTTTCCTATAGGGAAACACTTCCTAAGTCTGCACCTAACACCCTAACATGAACCCTGAGTCTAAACACCCCTAACCTTACACTTATTAACCCCTAATCTGCCGCCCCCGCTATCGCTGACCCCTGCATATTTTTTTAACCCCTAATCTGCCGACCGCACACCGCCGCCACCTACGTTATCCCTATGTACCCCTAATCTGCTGCCCCTAACACCGCCGACCCCTATATTATATTTATTAACCCCTAATCTGCCTCCCCCAACGTCGCCGCCACCTACCTACACTTATTAACCCCTAATCTGCCGACCGGACCTCACCGCTACTATAATAAAGTTATTAACCCCTAATCCGCCTCACTAACCCTATAATAAATAGTATTAACCCCTAATTTGCCCTCCCTAACATCACCGACACTTAACTTCAAGTATTAACCCCTAATCTGCCGACCGGACCTCACCGCTACTCTATTAAATGTATTATCCCCCTAAAGCTAAATCTAACACTAACACCCCCCTAAATTAAATATAATTTTTATCTAACGAAATAAATTAACTCTTATTAAATAAATTAATCCTAATTAAAGCTAAATACTTACCTGTAAAATAAACCCTAATATAGCTACAATATAAATAATAATTATATTGTAGCTATTTTAGGATTGATATTTATTTTACAGGCAACTTTGTATTTATTTTAACCAGGTACAATAGCTATTAAATAGTTAAGAACTATTTAATAGCTACCTAGTTAAAATAATTACAAAATTACCTGTAAAATAAATCCTAACCTAAGTTACAATTAAACCTAACCCTACACTATCAATAAATTAATTAAATAAAATACCTACACATATCTACAATTAAACCTAACACTACACTATCAATAAACTAATTAAATAAAATACCTACAAATAAATACAATTAAATAAACTAACTAAAGTACAAAAAATTAAAAAAGAACTAAGTTACAAAAAATAAAAAAATAATTTACAAACATTAGAAAAAGATTACAACAATTGGCCTAGATTTGGAGTTTGGCGGTAGACGTGAAAACCAGTGTTAGAGGCTCCTAACGCTGGTTTTAGGCTACCTCCGGTATTTGGAGTCACTCAAAAAAGGGTCTAACGCTCACTTTTCAGCCGCGACTTTTCCATACCGCAGATCCCCTTACGTCAATTGCGTATCCTATCTTTTCAATGGGATTTTTCTAACTCCGGTATTTAAAGTCGTGTCTGAAGTGAGCGTTAGAATTCTAACGACAAAACTCCAGCCGCAGAAAAAAGTCAGTAGTTAAGAGCTTTCTGGGCTAACGCCGGTTCATAAAGCTCTTAACTACTGTGCTCTAAAGTACACTAACACCCATAAACTACCTATGTACCCCTAAACCGAGGTCCCCCCACATCGCCGCCACTCGATTAAATTTTTTTAACCCCTAATCTGCCGACCGCCACCTACGTTATACTTATGTACCCCTAATCTGCTGCCCCTAACACCGCCGACCCCTATATTATATTTATTAACCCCTAATCTGCCCCCCTCAACGTCGCCTCCACCTGCCTACACTTATTAACCCCTAATCTGCCGAGCGGACTGCACCGCTACTATAATAAAGTTATTAACCCCTAATCCGCCTCACTAACCCTATAATAAATAGTATTAACCCCTATTCTACCCTCCCTAACATCGCCGACACCTAACTTCAATTATTAACCCCTAATCTGCCGACTGGAGCTCACCGCTATTCTAATAAATGTATTAACCCCTAAAGCTAAGTCTAACCCTAACACCCCCCTAACTTAAATATAATTTAAATCTAACGAAATTAATTAACTCTTATTAAATAAATTATTCCTATTTAAAGCTAAATACTTACCTGTAAAATAAATCCTAATATAGCTACAATATAAATTATAATTATATTATAGCTATTTTAGGATTAATATTTATTTTACAGGTAACTTTGTAATTATTTTAACCAGGTACAATAGCTATTAAATAGTTAAGAACTATTTAATAGCTAAAATAGTTAAAATAATTACAAAATTACCTGTAAAATAAATCCTAACCTAAGTTACAATTAAACCTAACACTATACTATCATTAAATTAATTAAATAAAATACCTACAATTACCTACAATTAAACCTAACACTACACTATCAATACATTAATTAAATACAATACCTACAAATAACTACAATGAAATAAACTAACTAAAGTACAAAAAATAAAAAAATATTTACAAACATAAGGAAAATCTTACAACAATTTTAAACTAATTACACCTACTCTAAGCCCCCTAATAAAATAACAAAAATACCTTACCAGCCCTGAACAGGTCCCTTTGCGGGGCATGCCCCAAGAAGTTCAGCTCTTTTGCCTGTAAAAAAAAACATACAATACCCCCCCAACATTACAACCCACCACCCACATACCCCTAATCTAACCCAAACCCCCCTTAAATAAACCTAACACTACTGGAACAGCCAATAGAATGCGAGCTCAATCTGATTGGCTGATTGGATCAGCCAATCGGATTGAACTTGATTCTGATTGGCTGATTCCATCAGCCAATCAGAATATTCCTACCTTAATTCCGATTGGCTGATAGAATCCTATCAGCCAATCGGAATTCGAGGGACGCCATCTTGGATGACGTCCCTTAAAGGAACCGTCATTCTTCAGTTGGACGTCGCCGGATGAAGATGGGTCCGCGGTGGAGGTCTTCAGGATGGAGCCGGTCCTCATCGAATGAAGATAGAAGATGCCGCTTGGAAGATGATGGTTGCCGGTCCGGATCTACTCTTCTTCCCGGATAGGATGAAGACTTTGGAGCCTCTTCTGGACCTCTTCAGCCACCGGATGATGGATCGCCAGCCCCCGCTTGGGTTGGATGAAGATTTTGGAGCCAGGACCGATCGGTGATACCCGGTGAGGTGAAGACAAGGTAGGATGATCTTCAGGGGCTTAGTGTTAGGTTTATTTAAGGGGGGTTTGGGTTAGATTAGGGGTATGTGGGTGGTGGGTTGTAATGTTGGGGGAGTATTGCATGTTTTTTTTTACAGGCAAAAGAGCTGAACTTCTTGGGGCATGCCCCGCAAAGGGCCCTGTTAGGTGTAATTAGTTTAAAATTGTTGTAAGATTTTCCTTATGTTTGTAAATATTTTTTTATTTTTTGTAACTTAGTTCTTTTTTATTTTTTGTACTTTAGTTAGTTTATTTCATTGTAGTTATTTGTAGATATTGTATTTAATTAATGTATTGATAGTGTAGTGTTAGGTTTAATTGTAGGTAATTGTAGATATTTAATTTAATTAATTTAATGATAGTGTAGTGTTAGGTTTAATTGTAATTTAGGTTAGGATTTATTTTACAGGTAATTTTGTTATTATTTTAACTAGGTAACTATTAAATAGTTATTAACTATTTAATAGCTATTGTACCTGGTTAAAATAATTACAAAGTTACCTGTAAAATAAATATTAATCCTAAAATAGCTATAATATAATTATAATTTATAGTGTAGCTATATTAGGGTTTATTTTACAGGTAAGTATTTAGCTTTAAATAGGAATAATTTATTTAATAAGAGATAATTAATTTCGTTAGATGTAAATTATATTTAACTTAGGGGGGTGTTAGTGTTAGGGTTAGACTTAGCTTTAGGGGTTAATACATTTATTAGAATAGCGGTGAGCTCCAGTCGGCAGATTAGGGGTTAATAATTGAAGTTAGGTGTCGGCGATGTTAGGGAGGGCAGATTAGGGGTTAATACTATTTATTATAGGGTTAGTGAGGCGGATTAGGGGTTAATAACTTTATTATAGTAGCGCTCAGGTCCGGTCGGCAGATTAGGGGTTAATAAGTGTAGGCAGGTGGAGGCGACATTGTGGGGGGCAGATTAGGGGTTAATAAATATAATATAGGGGTCGGCGGTGTTAGGGGCAGCAGATTAGGGGTACATAGGGATAATGTAAGTAGCGGCGGTTTACGGAGCGGCAGATTAGGGGTTAATAATAATATGCAGGGGTCAGCGATAGCGGGGGTGGCAGATTAGGGGTTAATAAGTGTAAGGTTAGGGGTGTTTAGACTCGGGGTACATGTTAGAGTGTTAGGTGCAGACGTAGGAAGTGTTTCCCCATAGCAAACAATGGGGCTGCGTTAGGGATTTTTTGCAGGTGTTAGGTTTTTTTTCAGCTCAAACAGCCCCATTGTTTCCTATGGGGGAATCGTGCACGAGCACGTTTTTGAGGCTGGCCGCGTCCGTAAGCAACTCTGGTATCGAGAGGATGGATCCGCGTCGGCTGGAAGAACATGGCTCCGCTCCGGATGGATGAAGATTGAAGACTTCAGCCGGATGATGGACCTCTTCAGCGCCCGCTTGGATCAAGACTTCAGCCCGATGATGGACCTCTTCAGCCCGATGATGGACCTCTTCAGCCCGATGATGGACTTCGGAGGCTCCTCTGGACGGATCGGTGATACCCGGCGTGGTGAAGATAAGGTAGGAAGATTTTCAGGGGCTTAGTGTTAGGTTTATTTAAGGGGGGTTTGGGTTAGATTAGGGGTATGTGGGTGGTGGGTTGTAATGTTGGGGGGGTATTGTATGTTTTTTTTTACAGGCAAAAGATCTGAATTTTTTGGGGCATGCCCCGCAAAAGGCCCTTTTAAGGGCTGGTAAGGTAAAAGAGCTTTTCTATTTGTATTTTAGAATAGGGTAGGGCATTTTTTTATTTTGGGGGGCTTTGTTATTTTATTAGGGGGCTTAGAGTAGGTGTAATTAGCTTAAAATTGTTGTAATCTTTTTCTAATGTTTGTAAATTATTTTTTATTTTTTGTAACTTAGTTCTTTTTTATTTTTTGTACTTTAGTTAGTTTATTTAATTGTATTTATTTGTAGGTATTTTATGTAATTAATTTATTGATAGTGTAGTGTTAGGTTTAATTGTAGATATTTGTAGGTATTTTATTTAATTAATTTATTGATAGTGTAGTGTTAGGTTTAATTGTAACTTAGGTTAGGATTTATTTTACAGGTAATTTTGTAATTATTTTAACTAGGTAGCTATTAAAAAGTTATTAACTATTTAATAGCTATTGTACCTGGTTAAAATAAATACAAAGTTGCCTGTAAAATAAATATTAATCCTAAAATAGCTGCCATATAATTATTATTTATAGGGTTTATTTTACAGGTAAGTATTTAGCTTTAAATAGGATTAATTTATTTAATAAGAAATAATTTATTTTGTTAGATAAAAATTATATATAACTTAGGGGGGTGTTAGTGTTAGGGTTAGACTTAGCTTTAGGGGATAATAAATTTAATAGAGTAGCGGTGAGGTCCGGTCGACAGATTAGGGGTTAATACTTGAAGTTAGGTGTCGGCGATGTTAGGGAGGGCAGGTTAGGGGTTAATACTATTTATTATACAATTACAATTTAAAATTGTTGTAAGATTTTCCTTATGTTTGTAAATATTTTTTTATTTTTTGTACTTTAGTTAGTTTATTTCATTGTAGTTATTTGTAGGTATTGTATTTAATTAATGTATTGATAGTGTAGTGTTAGGTTTAATTGTAGGTAATTGTAGGTATTTTATTTAATTAATTTAATGATAGTATAGTGTTAGGTTTAATTGTAACTTAGGTTAGGATTTATTTTACAGGTAATTTTGTAATTATTTTAACTATTTTAGCTATTAAATAGTTCTTAACTATTTAATAGCTATTGTACCTGGTTAAAATAATTACAAAGTTACCTGTAAAATAAATATTAATCCTAAAATAGCTATAATATAATTATAATTTATATTGTAGCTATATTAGGATTTATTTTACAGGTAATTATTTAGCTTTAAATAGGAATAATTTATTTAATAAGAGTTAATTAATTTCGTTAGATTTAAATTATATTTAAGTTAGGGGGGTGTTAGGGTTAGACTTAGCTTTAGGGGTTAATACATTTATTAGAATAGCGGTGAGCTCCAGTCGGCAGATTAGGGGTTAATAATTGAAGTTAGGTGTCGGCGATGTTAGGGAGGGCAGGTTAGGTGTTAATACTATTTATTATAGGGTTATTGAGGCGGGACTGAGGCGGATTAGGGGTTAATAACTTTATTATAGTAGCGGTGAGGTCCGGTCGGCAGATTAGGGGTTAATAAGTGTAGGTAGGTGGCGGCGACGTTGGGGCGGCAGGTTAGGGGTTAATAAATATAATATAGGGGTCGGCGGTGTTAGGGGCAGCAGATTAGGGGTACACAGGGATAACGTAGGTGGCGTCTGTGTGCGGTCGGCAGATTAGGGGTTAAAAATATTTATTAGAGTGGCAGCGATGTAGGGGGGCCTCGGTTTAGGGGTACATAGGTAGTTTATGGGTGTTAGTGTACTTTAGAGCACAGTAGTTAAGAGCTTTATAAACCGGCGTTAGCCCAGAAAGCTCTTAACTCCTGGCTTTTTGCTGCGGCTGGAGTCTTGTCATTAGATTTCTAACGCTCACTTCAGCCAAGACTCTAAATACCAGTTTTAGAAAGATCCCATTGAAAAGATAGGATACGCAAATGGCGTAGGGGGATCTGCGGTATGGAAAAGTCGCGGCTGGAAAGTGAGCGTTAGACCCTTTCCTGACTGACTCTAAATACCAGCGGGCGGCCAAAACCAGCGTTAGGAGCCCCTAACGCTGGTTTGATGGCTAACGCCAAACTCTAAATCTAGGCGTATGTTATTTAAGTCTGAAAATTAGTTTTCCAATCCTGAAAATTCAAACATCACATGGCAGACTTTACAAGCCAAAACCTAACACGTGTTCATAATTGACTTTAAAGGGACAGTCAAGTCCAAAATAAACTTTCATGATTTAAAAAGGGAATGTAATGGCAAACAACTTTCAAAATGTACTTTTATCACCAATTTTGCTTTTTTCTCTTCGTATCCTTAGTTGAAAGCAATTTCTAGGAGGTTCATATGCTAATTTCCTACGGCTAGATTTAGAGTTTTGTCGGTAAGGACCAGCGTATCTAACGCTGGCTTTTTTCTGGCCGCACCTTTAAAATAACTCTGGTATTGAGAGTCCACAGAATGGCTGCGTTAGGCTCCAAAAAAGGAGCGTAGAGCATATTTAACGCCACTGCAACTCTCGATACCAGAGTTGCTTACGGACGCGGCCAGCCTCAAAAACATGCTCGTGCACGATTCCCCCATAGGAAACAATGGGGCAGTTTGAGCTGAAAAAAAAACCTAACACCTGCAAAAAAGCCGCGTTCAGCTCCTAACGCAGCCCCATTGTTTGCTATGGGGAAACACTTCCTACGTCTGCACCTAACACTCTAACATGTACCCCGAGTCTAAACACCCCTATCCTTACACTTATTAACCCCTAATCTGCCGCCCCCGCTATCGCTGACCCCTGCATATTATTATTTACCCCTAATCTGCCGCTCCGTAAACCTTCGCTACTTACATTATCCCTATGTACCCCTAATCTGCTGCCCCTAACACCGCCAACCCCTATATTATATTTATTAACCCATAATCTGCCCCCCACAACGTCGCCTCCACCTGCCTACACTTATTAACCCCTAATCTGACGACCGGACCGCACCGCTATTATAATAAAGTTATTAACCCCTAATCCGCCTCACTAACCCTATAATAAATAGTATTAACCCCTAATCTGCCCTCCCTAACATCGCCGACACCTAACTTCAAACATTAACCCCTAATCTGCCGACCGGAGCTCACCGCTATTCTAATAAATGTATTAACCCCTAAAGCTAAGTCTAACCCTAACACTAACACCCCCCTAAGTTAAAAATAATTTAAATCTAACGAAATTAATTAACTCTTATTAAATAAATTATTCCTATTTAAAGCTAAATACTTACCTGTAAAATAAATCCTAATATAGCTAAAATATAAATTATAATTATATTATAGCTATTTTAGGATTAATATTTATTTTACAGGCAACTTTGTATTTATTTTAACCAGGTACAATAGCTATTAAATAGTTAAGAACTATTTAATAGCTAAAATAGTTAAAATAATTACAAATTTACCTGTAAAATAAATCCTAACCTAAGTTACAATTAAACCTAACACTACACTATCAATAAATAAATTAAATAAAATACCTATAATTATCTACAATTAAACCTAACACTACACTATCAACAAATAAATTAAATACAATTGCTACAAATAAATACAATGAAATAAACTAAGTTACAAAAAATAAAAAAATATTTACAAACATTAGAAAAATATTACAACAATTTTAAACTAATTACACCTACTCTAAGCCCCCTAATAAAATAACAAAGCCCCCCAAAATAAAAAAATGCCCTACCCTATTCTAAATTACTAAAGTTCAAAGCTCTTTTACCTTATCAGCCCTTAACAGGACCCTTTGCGGGGCATGCCCCAAGAAGTTCAGCTCTTTTGCCTGTAAAAAAAAACATACAATACCCCCCCCAACATTACAACCCACCACCCACATACCCCTAATCTAACCCAAACCCCCCTTAAATAAACCTAACACTAAGCCCCTGAAGATCTTCCTACCTTATCTTCACCATACCAGGTTCACCGATCGATCCAGAAGAGCTCCTCCGATGTCCTGATCCAAGCCCAAGCGGGGGGCTGAAGAGGTCCATGATCCGGCTGAAGTCATCATCCAAGCGGGAGCTGAAGAGGTCCATGATCCGGCTGAAGTCTTCATCCAAGCGGGAGCTGAAGAGGTCCATGATCCGGATGAAGTCTTCTATCAACGGCATCTTCAATCTTCTTTCTTCGGGAGCCATCATCTTCCATCCGACGCGGAACATCCTCTTCTCCCGACGCCTACTAGCCCAATGACGGTTCCTTTAAATGACGTCATCCAAGATGGCGTCCCTCGAATTCCGATTGGCTGATAGGATTCTATCAGCCAATCGGAATTAAGGTAGGAATATTCTGATTGGCTGATGGAATCAGCCAATCAGAATCAAGTTCAATCCGATTGGCTGATCCGATCAGCCAATCAGATTGAGCACGCATTCTATTGGCTGATCGGAACAGCCAATAGAATGCAAGCTCAATCTGATTGGCTGATTGAATCTTGGATGACGTCATTTAAAGGAACCGTCATTCGGCTAGTAGGCGTCGGGAGAAGAGGATGTTCCGCGTCGGATGGAAGATGATGGCTCCCGAAGAAAGAAGATTGAAGATGCCGTTGATAGAAGACTTCATCCGGATCATGGACCTCTTCAGCTCCCGCTTGGATGAAGACTTCAGCCGGATCATGGACCTCTTCAGCCCCCCGCTTGGGCTTGGATCAGGACATCGGAGGAGCTCTTCTGGATCGATCGGTGAACCTGGTATGGTGAAGATAAGGTTGGAAGATCTTCAGGGGCTTAGTGTTAGGTTTATTTAAGGGGGGTTTGGGTTAGATTAGGGGTATGTGGGTGGTGGGTTGTAATGTTGGGGGGGGGGGTATTGTATGTTTTTTTTTACAGGCAAAAGAGCTGAACTTCTTGGGGCATGCCCCGCATAGGGCCCTGTTCAGGGCTGGTAAGGTAAAAGAGCTTTGAACTTTAGTAATTTAGAATAGGGTAGGGCATTTTTTTATTTTGGGGGTCTTTGTTATTTTATTAGGGGGCTTAGAGTAGGTGTAATTAGTTTAACATTTTTGTAATATTTTTCTTATGTTTGTAAATATTTTTTTATTTTTTGTACTTTAGTTAGTTTATTTCATTGTAGTTATTTGTAGGTATTGTATTTAATTAATTTATTGATAGTGTAGTGTTAGGTTTAATTGTAGGTAATTGTAGGTATTTTATTTAATTTATTTATTGATAGTGTAGTGTTAGGTTTAATTGTAACTTAGGTTAGGATTTATTTTACAGGTAATTTTGTAATTATTTTAACTAGGTAGATATTAAATAGTTCTTAACTATTTAATAGCTATTGTACCTGGTTAAAATAAATACAAAGTTACCTGTAAAATAAATATTAATCCTAAAATAGCTATAATATAATTATAATTTATATTGTAGCTATATTAGGATTTATTTTACAGGTAAGTATTTAGCTTTAAATAGGAATAATTTATTTAATAAGAGTTAATTAATTTCGTTAGATTTAAATTATTTTTAACTTAGGGGGGTGTTAGTGTTAGGGTTAGACTTAGCTTTAGGGGTTAATACATTTATTAGAATAGCGGTGAGCTCCGGTCGGCAGATTAGGGGTTAATGTTTGAAGTTAGGTGTCGGCGATGTTAGGGAGGGCAGATTAGGGGTTAATACTATTTATTATAGGGTTAGTGAGGCGGATTAGGGGTTAATAACTTTATTATAATAGCGGTGCGGTCCGGTCGGCAGATTAGGGGTTAATAAGTGTAGGCAGGTGGAGGCGACGTTGAGGGCGGCAGATTAGGGGTTAATAAATACAATATAGGGGTCGGCGGTGTTAGGGGCAGCAGATTAGGGGTACATAGCTATAATGTAGGTGGCGGCTCTTTGCGGTAGGCAGATTAGGGGTTAATTATTGTAGGTAGCTGGCGGCGACGTTGTGGGGGGCAGGTTAGGGGTTAATACATATAATATAGGGGTCGGCGGTGTTAGGGGCAGCAGATTAGGGGTACATAAATATAACGTAGGTGGCGGTCGGCAGATTAGGGGTTAAAAAAAATTAATCGAGTGGCGGCGATGTGGGGGGACCTCGGTTTAGGGGTACATAGGTAGTTTATGAGTGTTAGTGTACTTTAGAGCACAGTAGTTAAGAGCTTTATGAACCAGCGTTAGCCCAGAAAGCTCTTAACTACTGACTTTTTTCTGCGGCTGGAGTTTTGTCGTTAGATTTCTAACGCTCACTTCAGACACGACTCTAAATACCGGAGTTAGAAAGATCCCATTGAAAAGATAGGATACGCAAATGACGTAAGGGGATCTGCGGTATGGAAAAGTCGCGGCTGAAAAGTGAGCGTTAGACCCTTTTCTGAGTGACTCCAAATACCGGCGGTAGCCTAAAACCAGCGTTAGGAGCCTCTAACGCTGGTTTTCACGGCTACCGCCAAACTCCAAATCTAGGCCCTAGACATTAAAGACTTTCTCTAATCTGAATGCATTTTGACCACTAGAGGGCATTAGTTCATGTGTTTCATGTAGATAACATTAAGCTCATGAATGTGAAGTTACCCTGGAGTCAGCACTGATTGGCTAATATGCATGTCTGTCAAAATATCTGAGATAAGGAGGCCGTTTGCAGAGGCTTAGATACAAGGTAATCACAGAGGTAAAAAGTGTATTTCTATAACAGTGTTGGTTATGCAAAACTGGGGAATGGGTAATAAAGGGATTATCTTTCTTTTTAAACAACAAAAATTCTGGTGTTGACTGTCCCTTTAATAGAGATGAGATAAACAAAACCATGGATAGTTTGCAAACAAAGATAATTGCAACAAACAAGGTGTTTATGTAATAAAACATTTTCAAACTTACTAAGCTCATCAATGTATAGAATTTATTTTAGAACATTGCTTTAGCTATAGCACCACCTAGTGGCGAATAATAATTATATAATTTTTTAGGGAATATTGTATAAAGGGACAGTCTGCACTAAAATTGTTATTGTTTAAAAAGATAGATAACACCTTTACTACCCATTCCCAAGCTTTGCACAACCAACATTGTTATATTAATATACTTTATAACATTTAAACCTTTACATTTCTGCTTGTTTCTAAGCCACTATAGACAGCCTCTTAATCACATGCTTTTTTATTTGCTTTTCACAACAGGATACTGTTCGTTCATGTGGGCCATACAGATAACAATGTGTTAACGCCCGAGGAGTTATTTAAGATTTAGTCAATAGAGAATAAATAAAAAGTCATGTGATCAGGGGGCTGTCTTAAGATGCTTAGATAGAAGGTAATCACAGAGGTAAAAAGTGTATTAATATAACTGTGGTTATGCAAAACTGAGGAATTGGTAATAAAGGGATTATCTATCTTTTAAAATAATAAAAAATCTTTTGTAGACTGCCCCTTTATTTAGTGTTTAATGTCCCTTTAACCTCTTAAGGACATATGACGGAATTATTCCGTCATAAAACAATTGAGCAAACTGAAAGCTGTGTCCTTAAAGGGTTAATATTCTAGTGTCTAGTTGTTGTTTTTTTTTTGCTTATTATTCTAAGTCATTTCAGAGCACAACAAGAGACGAGATTTGAATTAAAAAAACTGGTAGCAAAATCTAATCATATAAATAAAAAATAAATAAAACATACATTAGTATCATATAATTTCCAAGTAGGTTTTTCAAAGTATTTTTTAAGTCATAATTAGACATGATTTAGACAGAGCACACCATTTTAAACAACTTATCAATTTACTTCTATTATTTAATTTGCTTCCTTCTCTTGTTATCCTTTGCTGAAAGATTTATCTAGGTAAGCTCAGGAGCAGCAAAGAACCTAGGTTCTATCTGCTGATTGGTGGCTGCATATTTATACTGATGGCTATGACACACTGCAAGCGATGCGGCGCAAGGCGATGCAGCTGCTTCGCACCGCGTCGCATCGCTTCTGAAGTTCAATTATTTCATCTCTGAGTGCTCAGCTACGCAACCTGACGCAGCAGAGTACTCAGAGATGAAAAGGCAGGACACACTGAGCACGCACAGCTGCATCTACACGCTGCGCGCCTCTCCGCTTGCAGTGTATCAGCCTTTAGACACTACTAGTTCATGTGTGTCATATAGATAAGATTGTGTTCACTCCCGTGGAGTTATTTAGGAGTCTGCACTAATTGGCTAAACTGCATTTCTGTCAAAAGCCCTGAGATAGGGGGCAGTCTGCAGAGGATTAGATGCAAGGCAATCACAGAGGTAAAACATATATTAATATAACTGTGTTGGTTATGCAAAACTGGTGAATGGGTAATAAAGGGATTATCTATCTTTTTAAATAATACAAATTCTGGTGTAGACTGTCCCTTTAAATCATGAAAGAACATTTTTGGGCTTTAATTAAGTTTTAATGATGATGATGATGTCTATGTAGTGTGTTGGAATACAGGATTTTTCATTAAAGAGACATGAAACCCAACATTTTTCCTTAAATAGTAAGAGTAAACAATGTTAAATAACTCTCCAATTTACTTCTATTATCTAATTTGCGTAGTTCTCTCGATATCCTTTTTTCAAAAGAATACCTAGTTAGGCTCTGAAGCAGCAATGCACTACTGAGATCTAGCTGCTGATTGGCTGCACATAGATGCCTCTTGTCATTGGTTTATCAGTGTGTTCAGTTAGCTCTCAATAATGTATTGATGCTCCTTCACCAAAGGATACAAAGAGAATGAAGCAACATTTATAATTTAAGTAAACTGGAAAGATGTTTAAAAATGTACATTCTGTCCGAATCATAATTTATTTATTTTTGTAGGGGGGGTTGTCCCTTTAATAATGTTATAATGTTAGAAAAGACTCGCAATATCGATTGACAATATTGTGACAGAGTAACAAATAAGTAGGTACTAATACAGTGAAGGACTAATATAAATGCGTGTAAATCAAACAATATTCACTTAAAGTCCAAACAATTGAACGTCATATGATGGAGTATTCGTAAACCACAATAACAGGCTGCACTCTCCAATGATAAATGAGTTACAAAGTCTGTAACAAAAAAAAAAGAGTGCTTTACCCCTGCAATTATTTAGGAAAAATTCTCACTAAATAATACAGAAACGATTTTAACCATTCAAAATTTATCTTTCCTGGTTTAACTATTCAATCATAGACGTTTAAAAAAACTTAAACTCTCTAGATATCAATATATAGCATAGGTGTGTGAATAATAGATATGAAACATTGTACTTGGTTTGTATAATATCAAGCAGTCAGATACAAACATTATCTTTTGTAGCCGGCTATTAATAAATTCAGAAATAATGCTGTAACAAGAGGACCTGTTAATATGTGGAATGTCAGGTTATGAGATTAAAGCTATCTAGCTAATACTCAATCTGTAATTATAAAGTCCTTGCTTGCACAGTTAACTTTTGCACAGCTACTCAGTGCAATATATTCTGTTTGCTTAAGCCCCTTCTATAGCGGGGGCTAGATTGTTTTACTAACATAGCACAATATCTGATCTCAGAATATAACACACATTTACAAGCTATTGGCAATCAACAGTTATCATAGAGAGAAAGCGGTTAAAAAAATGAGAGTATGAACTCTCTGAAGCCAGACCCCTGACACTTGTTTCGCTGAGTTCATACTCTCATTTTATACCTGCTTACTCTATATGGCCTAGATTTGGAGTTTGGCGTTAGCCGTGAAAACCAGCGTTAGAGGCTCCTAACGCTGGTTTTAGGCTACCTCCGGTATTTGGAGTCACTCAAAATAGGGTCTAACGCTCACTTTTCATCCGCGACTTTTCCATACCGCAGATCCCCTTACGTAAATTGCGTATCCTATCTTTTCAATGGGATCTTTCTAACTCCGGTATTTAGAGTCGTGGCTGAAGTGAGCGTTAGACATCTAACGACAAAACTCCAGCCGCAGGAAAAAAGTCAGTAGTTAAGAGCTTTCTGGGCTAACGCCGGTTTATAAAGCTCTTAACTACTGTGCTCTAAAGTACACTAACACCCATAAACTACCTATGTACCCCTAAACCGAGGTCCCCCCACATCGCCGCCACTCAATTAAATTTTTTAAACCCCTAATCTGCCGACCGCCACCTACGTTATCCTTATGTACCCCTAATCTGCTGCCCCTAACACCGCCGACCCCTATATTATACTTATTAACCCCAATCTGCCCCCCACAACGTCGCCTCCACCTGCCTACACTTATTAACCCCTAATCTGCCGAGCGGACCTGAGCGCTACTATAATAAAGTTATTAACCCCTAATCCGCCTCACTAACCCTATAATAAATAGTATTAACCCCTAATCTGCCCTCCCTAACATCGCCGACACCTAACTTTAATTATTAACCCCTAATCTGCCGACCGGAGCTCACTGCTATTCTAATAAATGTATTAACCCCTAAAGCTAAGTCTAACCCTAACACTAACACCCCCCTAAGTTAAATATAATTTACATCTAACGAAATTAATTAACTCTTATTAAATAATTTATTCCTATTTAAAGCTAAATACTTACCTGTAAAATAAATCCTAATATAGCTACAATATAAATTATAATTACATTGTAGCTATTTTAGGATTAATATTTATTTTACAGGCAACCATGGATAGTTTGCAAACAAAGATAATTGCAACAAACAAGGTGTTTATGTAATAAAACATTTTCAAACTTACTAAGCTCATCAATGTATAGAATTTATTTTAGAACATTGCTTTAGCTATAGCACCACCTAGTGGCGAATAATAATTATATAATTTTTTAGGGAATATTGTATAAAGGGACAGTCTGCACTAAAATTGTTATTGTTTAAAAAGATAGATAACACCTTTACTACCCATTCCCAAGCTTTGCACAACCAACATTGTTATATTAATATACTTTATAACATTTAAACCTTTACATTTCTGCTTGTTTCTAAGCCACTATAGACAGCCTCTTAATCACATGCTTTTTTATTTGCTTTTCACAACAGGATACTGTTCGTTCATGTGGGCCATACAGATAACAATGTGTTAACGCCCGAGGAGTTATTTAAGATTTAGTCAATAGAGAATAAATAAAAAGTCATGTGATCAGGGGGCTGTCTTAAGATGCTTAGATAGAAGGTAATCACAGAGGTAAAAAGTGTATTAATATAACTGTGGTTATGCAAAACTGAGGAATTGGTAATAAAGGGATTATCTATCTTTTAAAATAATAAAAAATCTTTTGTAGACTGCCCCTTTATTTAGTGTTTAATGTCCCTTTAATATTCTAGTGTCTAGTTGTTGTTTTTTTTTTGCTTATTATTCTAAGTCATTTCAGAGCACAACAAGAGACGAGATTTGAATTAAAAAAACTGGTAGCAAAATCTAATCATATAAATAAAAAATAAATAAAACATACATTAGTATCATATAATTTCCAAGTAGGTTTTTCAAAGTATTTTTTAAGTCATAATTAGACATGATTTAGACAGAGCACACCATTTTAAACAACTTATCAATTTACTTCTATTATTTAATTTGCTTCCTTCTCTTGTTATCCTTTGCTGAAAGATTTATCTAGGTAAGCTCAGGAGCAGCAAAGAACCTAGGTTCTATCTGCTGATTGGTGGCTGCATATTTATACTGATGGCTATGACACACTGCAAGCGATGCGGCGCAAGGCGATGCAGCTGCTTCGCACCGCGTCGCATCGCTTCTGAAGTTCAATTATTTCATCTCTGAGTGCTCAGCTACGCAACCTGACGCAGCAGAGTACTCAGAGATGAAAAGGCAGGACACACTGAGCACGCACAGCTGCATCTACACGCTGCGCGCCTCTCCGCTTGCAGTGTATCAGCCTTTAGACACTACTAGTTCATGTGTGTCATATAGATAAGATTGTGTTCACTCCCGTGGAGTTATTTAGGAGTCTGCACTAATTGGCTAAACTGCATTTCTGTCAAAAGCCCTGAGATAGGGGGCAGTCTGCAGATGATTAGATGCAAGGCAATCACAGAGGTAAAACATATATTAATATAACTGTGTTGGTTATGCAAAACTGGTGAATGGGTAATAAAGGGATTATCTATCTTTTTAAATAATACAAATTCTGGTGTAGACTGTCCCTTTAAATCATGAAAGAACATTTTTGGGTTTCATGTCCCTTTAATTAAGTTTTAATGATGATGATGATGTCTATGTAGTGTGTTGGAATACAGGATTTTTCATTAAAGAGACATGAAACCCAACATTTTTCCTCAAATAGTAAGAGTAAACAATGTTAAATAACTCTCCAATTTACTTCTATTATCTAATTTGCGTAGTTCTCTCGATATCCTTTTTTCAAAAGAATACCTAGTTAGGCTCTGAAGCAGCAATGCACTACTGAGATCTAGCTGCTGATTGGCTGCACATAGATGCCTCTTGTCATTGGTTTATCAGTGTGTTCAGTTAGCTCTCAATAATGTATTGATGCTCCTTCACCAAAGGATACAAAGAGAATGAAGCAACATTTATAATTTAAGTAAACTGGAAAGATGTTTAAAAATGTACATTCTGTCCGAATCATAATTTATTTATTTTTGTAGGGGGGGGTTGTCCCTTTAATAATGTTATAATGTTAGAAAAGACTCGCAATATCGATTGACAATATTGTGACAGAGTAACAAATAAGTAGGTACTAATACAGTGAAGGACTAATATAAATGCGTGTAAATCAAACAATATTCACTTAAAGTCCAAACAATTGAACGTCATATGATGGAGTATTCGTAAACCACAATAACAGGCTGCACTCTCCAATGATAAATGAGTTACAAAGTCTGTAACAAAAAAAAAAGAGTGCTTTACCCCTGCAATTATTTAGGAAAAATTCTCACTAAATAATACAGAAACGATTTTAACCATTCATACTTTATCTTTACTGGTTTAACTATTCAATCATAGACGTTTAAAAAAACTTAAACTCTCTAGATATCAATATATAGCATAGCTGTGTGAATAATAGATATGAAACATTGTACTTGGTTTGTATAATATCAAGCAGTCAGATACAAACATTATCTTTTGTAGCCGGCTATTAATAAATTCAGAAATAATGCTGTAACAAGAGGACCTGTTAATATGTGGAATGTCAGGTTATGAGATTAAAGCTATCTAGCTAATACTCAATCTGTAATTATAAAGTCCTTGCTTGCACAGTTAACTTTTGCACAGCTACTCAGTGCAATATATTCTGTTTGCTTAAGCCCCTTCTATAGCGGGGGCTAGATTGTTTTACTAACATAGCACAATATCTGATCTCAGAATATAACACACATTTACAAGCTATTGGCAATCAACAGTTATCATAGAGAGAAAGCGGTTAAAAAAATGAGAGTATGAACTCTCTGAAGCCAGACCCCTGACACTTGTTTCGCTGAGTTCATACTCTCATTTTATACCTGCTTACTCTATATGGCCTAGATTTGGAGTTTGGCGTTAGCCGTGAAAACCAGCGTTAGAGGCTCCTAACGCTGGTTTTAGGCTACCTCCGGTATTTGGAGTCACTCAAAATAGGGTCTAACGCTCACTTTTCATCCGCGACTTTTCCATACCGCAGATCCCCTTACGTAAATTGCGTATCCTATCTTTTCAATGGGATCTTTCTAACTCCGGTATTTAGAGTCGTGGCTGAAGTGAGCGTTAGACATCTAACGACAAAACTCCAGCCGCAGGAAAAAAGTCAGTAGTTAAGAGCTTTCTGGGCTAACGCCGGTTTATAAAGCTCTTAACTACTGTGCTCTAAAGTACACTAACACCCATAAACTACCTATGTACCCCTAAACCGAGGTCCCCCCACATCGCCGCCACTCAATTAAATTTTTTAAACCCCTAATCTGCCGACCGCCACCTACGTTATCCTTATGTACCCCTAATCTGCTGCCCCTAACACCGCCGACCCCTATATTATACTTATTAACCCCAATCTGCCCCCCACAACGTCGCCTCCACCTGCCTACACTTATTAACCCCTAATCTGCCGAGCGGACCTGAGCGCTACTATAATAAAGTTATTAACCCCTAATCCGCCTCACTAACCCTATAATAAATAGTATTAACCCCTAATCTGCCCTCCCTAACATCGCCGACACCTAACTTTAATTATTAACCCCTAATCTGCCGACCGGAGCTCACTGCTATTCTAATAAATGTATTAACCCCTAAAGCTAAGTCTAACCCTAACACTAACACCCCCCTAAGTTAAATATAATTTACATCTAACGAAATTAATTAACTCTTATTAAATAATTTATTCCTATTTAAAGCTAAATACTTACCTGTAAAATAAATCCTAATATAGCTACAATATAAATTATAATTACATTGTAGCTATTTTAGGATTAATATTTATTTTACAGGCAACTTTGTAATTATTTTAACCAGGTACAATAGCTATCAAATAGTTAAGAACTATTTAATAGTTACCTAGTTAAAATAATTACAAAATTACCTGTCAAATAAATCCTAACCTAAGTTACAATTAAACCTAACACTATTCTATCATTAAATTAATTAAATAAAATACCTACAATTACCTACAATTAAACCTAACACTACACTATCAATACATTAATTAAATACAAAACCTACACATAACTACAATGAAATAAACTAACTAAAGTACAAAAAATAAAAAAGAACTAAGTTACAAAAAATAAAAAAATATCTACAAACATAAGAAAAATATTACAACAATTTTAAACTAATTACACCTACTCTAAGCCCCCTAATAAAACAACAAAGCCCCCCAAAATAAAAAATGCCCTACCCTATTCTAAATTACTAACGTTAAAAGCTCTTTTACCTTACCAGCCCTGAACAGGGCCCTTTGCGGGGCATGCCCCAAGAAGTTCAGCTCTTTTGCCTGTAAAAAAAAACATACAATACCCCCCCCAACATTACAACCCACCACCCACATACCCCTAATCTAACCCAAACCCCCCTTAAATAAACCTAACACTAAGCCCCTGAAGATCTTCCTACCTTATCTTCACCTCACCAGGTATCACCGATCCGTCCTGAAGAGCTCCTCCGATGTCCTGATCCAAGCCCAAGCGGGGGGCTGAAGATGTCCATGATCCGGTAGAAGTCTTTATCCAAGCGGGGCAGAAGAGGTCTTCCGTCCGATTGAAGTCTTCATCCAGGCGGCATCTTCTATCGACATCCATCTGGAACGGAGCGGCAGCATCCTGAAGACCTCCGACACGGAACATCCATCCTGGCCGACGACTGAACGACGAATGACGGTTCCTTTAAATGACGTCATCCAAGATGGCGTCCCTCGAATTCCGATTGGCTGATAGGATTCTATCAGCCAATCGGAATTAAGGTAGGAATATTCTGATTGGCTGATGGAATCAGCCAATCAGATTTAGCTCGCATTCTATTGGCTGATCGGAACAGCCAATAGAATGCGAGCTCAATCTGATTGGCTGATTGGATCAGCCAATCGGATTGAACTTGATTCTGATTGGCTGATTCCATCAGCCAATCAGAATATTCCTACCTTAATTCCGATTGGCTGATAGAATCCTATCAGCCAATCAGAATTCGAGGGACGCCATCTTGGATGACGTCATTTAAAGGAACCGTCATTCGTCGTTCAGTCGTCGGCCAGGATGGATGTTCCGCGTCGGAGGTCTTCAGGATGCTGCCGCTCCGTTCCAGATAGATGTCGATAGAAGATGCCGCCTGGATGAAGAGTTCAATCGGATGGAAGACCTCTTCTGCCCCGCTTGGATGAAGACTTCTACCGGATCATGGACATCTTCAGCTCCCCGCTTGGGCTTGGATCAGGACATCGGAGGAGCTCTTCAGGACCGATCGGTGAACCTGGTATGGTGAAGACAAGGTAGGAAGATCTTCAGGGGCTTAGTGTTAGGTTTATTTAAGGGGGGTTTGGGTTAGATTAGGGGTATGTGGGTGGTGGGTTGTAATGTTGGGGGGGTATTGTATGTTTTTTTTACAGGCAAAAGAGCTGAACTTCTTGGGGCATGCCCCGCAAAGGGCCCTGTTCAGGGCTGGTAAGGTAAAAGAGCTTTTAACTTTAGTAATTTAGAATAGGGTAGGGCATTTTTTATTTTGGGGGGCTTTGTTGTTTTATTAGGGGGCTTAGAGTAGGTGTAATTAGTTTAAAATTGTTGTAATATTTTTCTTATGTTTGTAGATATTTTTTTATTTTTTTTAACTTAGTTCTTTTTTATTTTTTGTACTTTAGTTAGTTTATTTCATTGTAGTTATTTGTAGGTATTGTATTTAATTAATGTATTGATAGTGTAGTGTTAGGTTTAATTGTAGGTAATTGTAGGTATTTTATTTAATTAATTTAATGATAGTATAGTGTTAGGTTTAATTGTAACTTAGGTTAGGATTAATTTGACAGGTAATTTTGTAATTATTTTAACTAGGTAACTATTAAATAGTTCTTAACTATTTAATAGCTATTGTACCTGGTTAAAATAATTAAAAGTTGCCTGTAAAATAAATATTAATCCTAAAATAGCTACAATGTAATTATAATTTATATTGTAGCTATATTAGGATTTATTTTACAGGTAAGTATTTAGCTTTAAATAGGAATAATTTATTTAATAAGAGTTAATTAATTTTGTTAGATGTAAATTATATTTAACTTAGGGGGGTGTTAGGGTTAGACTTAGCTTTAGGGGTTAATACATTTATTAGAATAGCAGTGAGCTCCGGTCGGCAGATAAGGGGTTAATAATTGAAGTTAGGTGTCGGCGATGTTAGGGAGGGCAGATTAGGGGTTAATACTATTTATTATAGGGTTAGTGAGGCGGATTAGGGGTTAATAACTTTATTATAGTAGCGCTCAGGTCTGCTCGGCAGATTAGGGGTTAATAAGTGTAGGCAGGTGGAGGCGACGTTGTGGGGGGCAGATTAGGGGTTAATAAATATAATATAGGGGTCGGCGATGTTAGGGCAGCAGATTAGGGGTACATAGGGATAATGTAAGTAGCGGCGGCTTACGGAGCGGCAGATTAGGGGTTAATAATAATATGCAGGGGTCAGCGATAGCGGGGGCGGCAGATTAGGGGTTAATAAGTGTAAGGTTAGGGGTGTTTAGACTCGGGGTACATGTTAGAGTGTTAGGTGCAGACGTAGGAAGTGTTTCCGCATAGCAAACAATGGGGCTGCGTTAGGAGCTGAACGCAGCTTTTTTGCAGGTGTTAGTTTTTTTTTCAGCTCAAACAGCCCCATTGTTTCCTATGGGGGAATCGTGCACGAGCACGTTTTTGAGGCTGGCCGCTTGCGTAAGCAACTCTGGTATCGAGAGTTGAAGCTGCGTTAAAAATGCTCTACGCTCCTTTTTTGGAGCCTAATGCAGCCTTTATGTGGACTCTCAATACCAGAGTTATTTTTATGGTGCAGCCAGAAAAAAGCCGGCGTTAGCTACGCGGGTCGTTACCGACAAAACTCCAAATCTAGGCCTATGATAACTGTTGATTGCCAATAGCTTGTAAATGTGTGTTATATTCTGAGATCAGATGTTGTGCTATGTTAGTGAAACAAGTCAGTTAAACGTTAATCTTGCCCCTGCTATAGAAGGGGCTTAAGCAGACAGAATATATTGCACTGAATACATGTGCAAAAGTTAACTGTGCAAGCAAGGACTTTATAATTACAGATAGAATTTTAGCATATCTAGACACATGACTCTCAGAGGTATTATTCACATACCTATGCTATATATTGCTATCGAGAGAGTTCAAGCAGACAAAATCTATTACATTGAGCAGCTATGTAGCAAGGACTTTATAATTACAGATAGAGTATTAGCTAGATAGCTTTAATCTCATAACCTGACATTTTAATTTATTAATAGCCAGCTACAAAAGAGAATCGCCTAGATTTAGAGTTCCACGTTAGTCTTAAAAAGCAGCGTTAAGGGGTCCTAACGCTGCTTTTTAACGCCCGCTGGTATTTAGAGTTTGGCAGGTACAGGTGTACCGCTCACTTTTTTTCCGTGACTCGAGGCTACCGCAAATCCCCTTACGTCAATTGCATATCCTATCTTTTCTATGGGATTTGCCAAACACCGGTATTACGAGTTTTGGAAGAAGTGAGCAGTACAGCCCCTACCGCCAAGACTCCAACCGCATAAAAAAGTCAGTAGTTAAGAGTTTTATGGGCTAACGCCGGAACATAAAGCTCTTAATGACAGTGCTACAAAGTACACTAACACCCATAAACTACCTATGAACCCCTAAACCGAGGCCCCCCCCCACATCGCAAACACTATAATAAAATTATTTAACCCCTAATCTGCCGACCGGACACCGTCGCCACCTACATTATAGCTATGTACCCCTAATCTGCTGCCCCGAACATCGCCGACACCTATATTATATTTATTAACCCCTAATCTGCCCCCCCAATGTTGCCGCAACCTAACTACACTTATTAACCCCTAATCTGCTGACCGGACATCGCCGCCACTTTAATAAATGTATTAACCCCTTATCCGCTGCACTCCCGCCTCTTAAACACTATAATTTTTTATTAACCCCTAATCTGCCCTCCCTAACATCGCCGCCCCTACCTACAATTATTAACCCCTAATCTCCCGTCCCCAATGTCGCCGCTACTATAATAAAGTTATTAACCCCTAAACCTAAGTCTAACCTTAACTAAGTCTAACCTTAACACCCCCCTAACTTAAATATAATTTAAATAAAACAAACTAAAATTACTAAATTAAATAAATTAATCCTATTTAAAACTAAATACTTACCTATAAAATAAACCCTAATATAGCTACAATATAACTAATAGTTACATTGTAGCTATTTTAGGATTTATATTTATTTTACAGGCAACTTTGTATTTATTTTAACTAGGTACAATAGCTATTAAATAGTTATTAACTATTTAATAGCTACCTAGTTAAAATAATTACAATATTACCTGTAAAATAAATCCTAACCTAAGTTACAAATACACCTAACACTACACTATCAATAAATTAATTAAAGAAATGAATTACAATTATCTAAACTAAAATGCAATTAAATAAACTAAACTATAATACAAAAAACAAACACTAAATTACAAAAAAAATTACAAGAATTTTAACCTAATTACACCTAATCTAAGCCCCCTAATGAAATAAAAAAGCCCCCAAAATAATAAAATTCCCTACCCTAAACTAAATTACAAAGTAATCAGCTCTTTTTTTAAAAGGGCCTTTTGCGGGGCATTGCCCCAAAGTAATCAGCTCTTTTACCTGTAAAAAAAAATACAATCCCCCCCAACATTACAACCCACCACCCACACACCCCTACTCTAAAACCCACCCGATCCCCCCTTAAAAAAACCTAACACTACCCCCCTGAAGATCACCCTACCTTGAGCCGTTTTCAGCCAGCCGGCCACCGATGAGAGAGAAGAGGACATCCGGACCGACAGAAGTCTTCATCCTATCCGGGCAGAAGAGGACATCCGGACTGGCAGAAGCCTTCATCCTATCCAGGCAGAAGAGGACATCCTGTCCGGCAGACATCTTCATCCAGGTGGCATCTTCTATCTTCATCCTTCCAGAGCGGAGCGGAGCCATCTTCTATCCAGCCGACGCGGAGCCATCCTCTTCTTCTGACGGACTAATGACGAATGAAGGTTCCTTTAAATGACATCATACAAGATGGCGTCCCTCGAATTCCGATTGGCTGATAGGATTCTAACAGCCAATCGAAATTAATGTAGGAAAAATCTGATTGGTTGATTTAATCAGCCAATTGGATTGAAGTTTAATCCGATTGGCTGATTGGATCAGCCAATAGAATTAACCTTGCATTCTATTGGCTGATCCAATCAGCCAATCGGATTGAACTTCAATCCGATTGGCTGATTAAAACAACCAATCAGATTTTTCCTACCATAATTCCGATTGATAGAATCCTATCAGCCAATCGGAATTTGAGGGACGCCATCTTGGATGACGTCATTTAAAGGAACCTTCATTCGTCGTTAGTCCGTCAGAAGAAGAGGATGGTTCGGCGTCGGCTGGCTAGAAGATGGCTCCGCTCCGCTCCGGAAGGATGAAGATAGAAGATGCTGCCTGGATGAAGATGTCTGCTGGTCTGGATGTCCTCTTCTGCCCGGATAGGATGAAGACTTCTGCCAGTCCGAATGTCCTCTTCTGTCCCATCGGTTGCCAGCTGGCTGAAGATGGCTCAAGGTAGGGTGATCTTCAGGGGGGTAGTGTTAGGTTTTTTTAAGGGGGGATCGGGTGGGTTTTAGAGTAGGGGGACTTTTTTATTTTATTAGGGGGCTTAGATTAGGTGTAATTAGATTAATATTCTTGTAATTTTTTTTGTAATTTAGTGTTTTTTTGTATTATAGTTTAGTTTATTTAATTTTATAAAATAAATTTTATATATTTTATTTTAGATAATTGTAGTTATTTTATTTAATTAATTTATTGATAGTGTAGTGTTAGGTGTATTTGTAACTTTGGTTAGGATTTATTTTACAGGTAATTTTGTAATTATTTTAACTAGGTAGCTATTAAATAGTTAATAACTATTTAATAGCTATTGTACCTAGTTAAAATAAATACAAAGTTGCCTGTAAAATAAATATAAATCCTAAAATAGCTACAATGTAACTATTAGTTATATTGTAGCTATATTAGGGTTTATTTTATAGGTAAGTATTTAGTTTTAACTAGGATTAATTTATTTAATTATACTAAATTTATTTTGTTTAATTTAAATTATATTTAAGTTAAGGGGGTGTTAGGGTTAGTGTTAGACCTAGGTTTAGGGGTTAATAACTTTATTATAGTAGCGGCGACGTTGAGGGCGGCAGATTAGGGGTTAATAATTGTAGGTAGGTGGAGGCGATGTTAGGGAGGGCAGATTAGGGGTTAATAAAATGTATTATAGTGTTTGCGAGGCGGTAGTGCGGCGGTTTAGGGGTTAATACATTTATTATAGTGGCGGTGATGTCCGGTCGGCAGATTAGGGGTTAATAAGTGTAGGTAGGTGGCGGCAACATTGGGGGGCAGATTAGGGGTAATAAATATAATGTAGGTGTCGGCGATGTTGAGGACAACAGATTAGGGGTTCATAGCTGTAATGTAGGTTGCGGCTGGTGTCCGGAGCGGCAGATTAGGGGTTAATAATATAATGTAGGTGTCAGCGATAGCAGGGGCGGCAGATTAGGGGTTAATAAGTGTAAGGTTATGGGTGTTTAGACTCGGGGTTCATGTTAGGGTGTTAGGTGTAGACTTAGAGAGTGTTTCCCCATAGGAAACAATGGGGCTGCGTTAGGAGCTGAACGCTGCTTTTTTGCAGGTGTTATTTTTTTTTTCAGCCAGCTCAGCCCCATTGTTTCCTATGGGGATATCGTGCATGAGCACGTTTTTCCAGCTTACCGCTACCGTAGGCAACGCTGGTATTGAGGGTTGAAGTGGAGCTAAATTATGCTCAACGCTCCCTTTTCTGAGGCTAACGCAGCCATTCAGACAACTCTTAATATGAGCGTTGGCTTAAGGGTGCACTGGAAAAAAAGCCTTGTTATTTAATGATAAAACTCAAAATCTAGGCGTTAGACTTTAAAGGCCACCTCTAAATGAATTTTGACAGTTTTCCACCTCTAGGGGGCATTAGTTCATGTGTGTCATATAGATAAAATTGAGCTCACACACATGAAGTTACTTAGGAGTTAGCACTAACTGGCTAAAATGCAAGTCTGTCAAAAAAATTGAAATAAGGGGGCAGTCTGCAGAGGCTTAGATACAAGGTAATCACAGAGATAAAACAAGTATAATTATAACTGTGGTTATGCAAAACTGGGGAATGGGTAATAAAGGGATTATCTATCTTTTTAAACAACAAAAATTCTGGCGTTGACTGTCCCTTTAAAGTTAAAACAGAGTCCCCAATTGACCGCACTGTACTTTAGGTGCCCACATCCCTCACTTTAACCTTTTATAACTGCTTCATGTACTTTTTTCTTTTTAATGCTCATCTTTATTTTTTAATGCAAGCTACTGTCCACTTTATTTTGGGTGCAATTAGGGCATATTTTAAATTTTGGCAAACTACGATAAGCGCAAAGTAATACTGCGAGCTTGCGGGAGCATTAGCCATCTACTTGTAATGGATGGTTACTTATCACGTGCTTGTAAACGGGCAAATTTACTCCTTTACAGAAGCACATTAAAATAGTGCTCCACTTGTAATCTAGCCCTTAGTATTTTTAGTATCTATTTTTTTAGCTTTTCCTGTAATTTAACTCTGCCCGAATGGAGTGCATTCTATGCAATTTAGAATCCTGACCCTGCTCATTTATAACTGTCTCTAATTGGCTACAACATAAGAGATAAGATAAACATCTCTTTTCAAGGAGTCTGTCCCAGAACTGGAAAAAGAATGATTTGAACGTTTACGAAAGTACAGTTTTAAATGCTTTTAAAGCATTTATTTTGTAGGCAAATGTTAAAGATAAGGCTGATGATCATAAGGTGCAAATTAATATATATATACAGTATAAAAATTTTCTTTATCACACTTTTTCCTTTTCCTAACTGCACTCTAAAAAGTGGCCACATGAGGGCACCATTGCGACAGAAAAACACTGCACCGTCAGAAACCTTAGCGCAAACTCAATCAAGAATATTTTATTAGTATGATTTCTCAGCCAGCTTTTAATACATCATTATTTCAATAGTAATAGAAGTTTAATATTTAAACATTGTACAAATATTGTTTGAAATAAAGTTAAAATATATTTCTCAGTACAGGAACATTCCTGTTTAAAAATATTTTAAGAGACAAAACTCAATTAAAAAAAAATGTTTGTAGTTTAATTCTATTATATAATTTACTTTGTACTCGTGGTATTCTTTGTTGAAGAGAATACTGAGGTAGGTGCTGTGCTCGTGTCTGGAGCGCTATACTCATGTGCTACAGGAACTGATCAAGCAGATGAGACAACGTAGCGTAGAGTTAAAGGGACAGTAAAGTCAAAATTATACTGTCATGATTCAGATAGAGAATGCAATTTTGCTTAGTTCCACTGGTATTCTTTGTGTCCATAGCCATCAGCCAAAAATGCTTAACACAATGTTATCTATAGAGCTCACCTATGATTACTCTTTAACAAAGAATACCAAGAGAACTTAGTAAAATTGGTAATAGAAGTAAATTGAAAAGTTGTTTAAAATGTCACGTTCTATCAAATTCATATAAGTTACATTTTTACTTTACGGTCTCTTTAATGAATTTAAAGCAAACAAATGATTCCACAGCACCTTCCTTTTCAAGAAAATGTATTAGACTTCTTCTCCCATGGAGGTACAAAACAGGTTACAGCGACGTTTCAGGAGATTATCCCTTAATCATGCTAATGGGCCTCATCTGTTTAGATGCATTTATAGGCCTACATATTAACCCATTGAATATTGTTTAACGAATTTAGAAGTAATCAATTAACGTGCATATAAAAAAAAAAGATGGAGAGCCAGGATAGGTGGAGTCAAACTTTATTTAAATTTTCATTACACATTGACCTTTAAAGGGACATGGAACCCAAATTTTTTCTTTCATGATTTAGAAAGAGCATTCAATTTTATTTAATTTTCTAATTTACTTCTATTTATCTAATTTGCTTTATTCTCTTGATATTCTTTGCGGAAAAGCATATCTAGATAGGCTCAGTAGCTGCTGATTGGTGGCTGAACATAGATGCCTCATGTGATTGGCTCAGCAATCAAAATAATAAAATAAAAAAGCCCCCAAAATAATAAAATTCCCTACCCTAAACTAAATTACAAAGTAATCAGCTCTTTACCAGCCCTTAAAAGGGCCTTTTGCGGGGCATTGCCCCAAAGTAATCAGCTCTTTTACCTGTAAAAAAAATTACAATCCCCCCCAACATTACAACCCACCACCCACACACCCCTACTCTAAAACCCACCTGATCCCCCCTTAAAAAAACCTAACACTACCCCCCTGAAGATCACCCTACCTTGAGCCGTTTTCAGCCAGCCGGCCACCGATGGGACAGAAGAGGACATCCGGACCGACAGAAGTCTTCATCCTATCCGGGCAGAAGAGGACATCCTGTCCGGCAGACATCTTCAGATGGCATCTTCTATCTTCATCCTTCCGGAGCGGAGCCATCTTCTATCCAGCCGACGCGGAGCCATCCTCTTCTTCTGACGGACTAATGACGAATGAAGGTTCCTTTAAATGACATCATACAAGATGGCGTCCCTCGAATTCCGATTGGCTGATAGGATTCTATCAGCGAATCAAAATTAAGGTAGGAAAAATCTGATTTTTTTATTTAATCAGCCAATTGGATTGAAGTTCAATCCAATTGGCTGATTGGATCAGCCAATAGAATTAACCTTGCATTCTATTGGCTGATCCAATCAGCCAATCGGATTGAACTTCAATCCGATTGGCTGATTAAAACAACCAATCAGATTTTTCCTACCATAATTCCGATTGATAGAATCCTATCAGCCAATCGGAATTCGAGGGACGCCATCTTGGATGACGTCATTTAAAGGAACATTCATTCGTCGTTAGTCCGTCAGAAGAAGAGGATGGCTCCGTGTCGGCTGGCTAGAAGATGGCTCCGCTCCGCTCCGGAAGGATGAAGATAGAAGATGCCGCCTGGATGAAGATGTCTGCCAGTCCGAATGTCCTCTTCTGTCCCATCGGTTGCCAGCTGGCTGAAGACGGCTCAAGGTAGGGTGATCTTCAGGGGGGTAGTGTTAGTTTTTTTTTAAGGGGGGATCAGGTGGGTTTTAGAGTAGGGGTGTGTGGGTGGTGGGTTGTAATGTTGGGGGGGTTGTATTTTTTTTTACAGGTAAAAGAGCTGATTACTTTGGGGCAATGCCCCGCAAAAGGCCCTTTTAAGGGCTGGTAAAAGAGCTGATGACTTTGTAATTTAGTTTAGGTTAGGGAATTTTATTATTTTGGGGGACTTTTTTATTTTATTAGGGGGCATAGATTAGGTGTAATTAGATTAATATTCTTGTAATTTTTTTTGTAATTTAGTGTTTTTTTTGTATTATAGTTTAGTTTATTTAATTGTATTTTATTTTAGATAATTGTAGTTAATTTATTTATTTAATTTATTGATAGTGTAGTGTTAGGTGTATTTGTAACTTAGGTTAGGATTTATTTTACAGGTAATTTTGTAATTATTTTAACTAGGTAGCTATTAAATAGTTAATAACTATTTAATAGATATTGTACCTAGTTAAAATAAATACAAAGTTGCCTGTAAAATAAATATAAATCCTAAAATAGCTACAATGTAACTATTAGTTATATTGTAGCTATATTAGGGTTTATTTTATAGGTAAGAATTTCGTTTTAAATAGGATTAATTTATTTAATTATACTAAATTTATTTTGTTTAATTTAAATTATATTTAAGTTAGGGGGGTGTTAGGGTTAGGGTTAGACCTAGGTTTAGGGGTTAATAACTTTATTATAGTAGCGGCGACGTTGAGGGCGGCAGATTAGGGGTTAATAATTGTAGGTAGGTGGCGGCGATGTTAGGGAGGGCAGATTAGGGGTTAATAAAATGTATTATAGTGTTTGCGAGGCGGTAGTGCGGCGGTTTAGGGGTTAATACATTTATTATAGTGGCGGTGATGTCCGGTCGGCAGATTAGGGGTTAATAAGTGTAGGTAGGTGGCGGCAACATTGGGGGGACAGATTAGGGGTAATAAATATAATGTAGGTGTCGGCGATGTTGAGGACAGCAGATTAGGGGTTCATAGCTGTAATGTAGGTTGCGGCTGGTGTCCGGAGCGGCAGATTAGGGGTTAATAATATAATGTAGGTGTCAGCGATAGCAGGGGCGGCAGATTAGGGGTTAATAAGTGTAAGGTTATGGGTGTTTAGACTCGGGGTTCATGTTAGGGTGTTAGTTGTAGACTTAGAGAGTGTTTCCCCATAGGAAACAATGGGGCTGTGTTAGGAGCTGAACGCTGCTTTTTTGCAGGTGTTATTTTTTTTTTCAGCCAGCTCAGCCCCATTGTTTCCTATGGGGATATCGTGCATGAGCACGTTTTTCCAGCTTACCGCTACCGTAGGCAACGCTGGTATTGAGGGTTGAAGTGGAGCTAAATTATGCTCAACGCTCCCTTTTCTGAGGCTAACGCAGCCATTCAGACAACTCTTAATATGAGCGTTGGCTTAAGGGTGCACTGGAAAAAAAGCCTTGTTAGCACTGCGGGAATTTACTGACAAAACTCAAAATCTAGGCGTTAGACTTTAAAGGCCACCTCTAAATGAATATTGACAGTTTTCCACCTCTAGAGGGCATTAGTTCATGTGTGTCATATAGATAAAATTGAGCTCACACACGTGAAGTTACCTAGGAGTTAGCACTAACTGGCTAAAATACAAGTCTGTCAAAAAAATTGAAATAAGGGGGCAGTCTGCAGAGGCTTAGATACAAGGTAATCACAGAGATAAAACAAGTATAATTATAACTGTGTTGGTTATGCAAAACTGGGGAATGGGTAATAAAGGGATTATCTATCTTTTTAAACAACAAAAATTCTGGCGTTGACTGTCCCTTTAAAGTGAAAATAGAGTCCCCAATTGACCGCACTGTACTTTAGGTGCCCACATCCCTCACTTTAACCTTTTATAACTGCTTCATGTACTTTTTTCTTTTAATTGCTCATCTTTATTTTTTAATGCAAGCTACTGTCCACTTTATTTTGGGTGCAATTAGGGCATATTTAAAATTTTGGCAAATTGCGATAAGCGCAAAGTAATACTGCGAGCTCGCGGGAGCATTAGCCATCTACTTGTAATGGATGGTTACTTATCACGTGCTTGTAAACGGGCAAATTTACTCCTTTACAGAAGCACATTAAAATAGTGCTCCACTTGTAATCTAGCCCTTAGTATTTTTAGTATCTATTTTTTTAGCTTTTCCTGTAATTTAACTCTGCCCGAATGGAGTGCATTCTATGCAATTTAGAATCCTGACCCTGCTCATTTATAACTGTCTCTAATTGGCTACAACATAAGAGATAAGATAAACATCTCTTTTCAAGGAGTCTGTCCCAGAACTGGAAAAAGAATGATTTGAACGTTTACGAAAGTACAGTTTTAAATGCTTTTAAAGCATTTATTTTGTAGGCAAATGTTAAAGATAAGGCTGATGATCATAAGGTTCAAATTAATATATATATATATACAGTATAAAAAATTTCTTTATCACACTTTTTCCTTTTCCTGACTGCACTCTAAAAAGTGGCCACATGAGGGCACCATTGCGACAGAAAAACACTGCACCGTCAGAAACCTTAGCGCAAACTCAATCAAGAATATTTTATTAGTATGATTTCTCAGCCAGCTTTTAATACATCATTATTTCAATAGTAATAGAAGTTTAATATTTAAACATTGTACAAATATTGTTTGAAATAAAGTTAAAATATATTTCTCAGTACAGGAACATTCCTGTTTAAAAATATTTTAAGAGACAAAACTCAATTAAAAAAAAATGTTTGTAGTTTAATTCTATTATATAATTTACTTTGTACTCGTGGTATTCTTTGTTGAAGAGAATACTGAGGTAGGTGCTGTGCTCGTGTCTGGAGCGCTATACTCATGTGCTACAGGAACTGATCAAGCAGATGAGACAACGTAGCGTAGAGTTAAAGGGACAGTAAAGTCAAAATTATACTGTCATGATTCAGATAGAGAATGCAATTTTGCTTAGTTCCACTGGTATTCTTTGTGTCCATAGCCATCAGCCAAAAATGCTTAACACAATGTTATCTATAGAGCTCACCTATGATTACTCTTTAACAAAGAATATCAAGAGAACTTAGTAAAATTGGTAATAGAAGTAAATTGAAAAGTTGTTTAAAATGTCACGTTCTATCAAATTCATATAAGTTAAATTTTTACTTTACGGTCTCTTTAATGAATTTAAAGCAAACAAATAATTCCACAGCACCTTCCTTTTCAAGAAAATGTATTAGACTTCTTCTCGCATGGAGGTACAAAACAGGTTACAGCGACGTTTCAGGAGATTATCCCTTAATCATGCTAATGGGCCTCATCTGTTTAGATGCATTTATAGGCCTACATATTAACCCATTGAATATTGTTTAATGAATTTAGAAGTAATCAATTAACGTGCATATGAAAAAAAAGATGGAGAGCCAGGATAGGTGGAGTCAAACTTTATTTAAATTTTCATTACACATTGACCTTTAAGTCAGAAGTAGAGATGCTTTATTTATTTTTGATTACATGTGTAATTCAATGAGAAATGACACTGTGCGCATGTGCGCATCTCAATGGCCGCTTTAAGAAGAAATGCGAGGACTAAATTTCCTCTTCGTCGAGATTTGCTACCTCCATGTGCGCATACTTGTAATTATGTAATCACATTCTCACATTCTTTTGAATCCAGTGGGTTGCTGTAGAGCTACATATGTGATCAGACCGCAGTGGTAAACAAGACTCTAGAATCGGTTCCCATACTGAGTTTTGCAGAAGAAATAGAGGCAAATCTCTCTCCACCACAGAGTATCAGATGCTACGCCCTTATACACAGATAAGGAACAGAAGCTGGATAAAAGACTAGTAAATGTCTTCCTTTAAAAAGGAATCCGTATTCTAACACGGGGCATGTGTAAAGAATTAACGACACATATTCAATATAAAGAACAAAGCCTCTTTTATTAGCAGATAAGGATTAAATTGAACTTCGATGACAACAAAAAAGAATCAAGTTGTGCACCAACATAAATACATAGTTAACAGTTACGGTTTTATTCCCTTACTTTTACAAGTTTGGCCAACCTAAGACTATTTACCATTTATAACCCTTTTTATCTAAATGCAAAAACTTGTTATTTTGATGCAATTTGTGAATACATTTATATTAGATTAACATATCAATAACAGTGTCTACTCTACTATAGTTTGTTTTTATACAGGTCCATAAGGAGGTATTAGCTTGCATTGGCACATCACTTTAATTAACTATAGTGAATCATGTTCGCTCGACATTTGATAAATCCAGCCCACAGCGTTGAGAGACAAAGCAATTAGAAGGATGTTGCAGTAGTAAATACATGAAATGGTGAGTGGACCAGAGATGTTGTTTCTTGAACGAGTAATGAATAAATTATGGCAATGTTCTACAGATGGAAGCAGGAAGATTCATTGTGAGATTGGATATTGGGGGTAAAGAAGAGCACAGGATCCAGTAATACTCCAAGAGAGTAGATGTGGGGTAATGGTGTTAATGTGATATTATCATCAAATTAAATGTACAGTTGAGGTTTTGTAAAGCATAGATTTGAACTTAATCTTAGGGTACAGTGACATATAGTGTGGGAGGATTGCTGAGGAGGTACCAGAGAAGTAGATGCTGATGGACTAGTTAGAGAGGCAGGGTTCAATACAGGAAAGGGCACTGACACTCAGGTCAAAGGAGAAGTGAGCTTTCAGAAGAGTATGAATTTGTTGGCTTTGGCAGTGAGCCAGTCCTTTACAAATGAGAAATACAAAACAATAATTGGATGCGCCTATTGAAAACCAATTGGCATTAAATTAATGTTATATATACCATATATATGGAAGTATAAAACATCACATCCCATATGTCACTAAAATATGTGAAATGGTGAGAAATACTTATCAACTAATATATTCACAAAAAACCCCCCAAACAATCTGATATGTATAATCAAATACAGCTATAAGGTCCGTAATGTTCAAATAAGAAGTCTCTTATCATATACGGCAATGCTTGTCCCTGGAGCAATGGTGGTATCCCACAAACTGTATAGGGAACGATGGTTGTGTCCCCTGCACCAAATGGATAGCAAATCAGGGGCCTGCTACTTCTTCAGGAAATTAGTTGGTATAAAGTTCTGCAGTATCAAGGAGAAAACAAAAGAAGGCGCCACAATAGTACAAAATCAATGGTGTCAAAGAAAGCCCCCACTCCAATCAGTTGTACTTACAGGATGCAAGGCACTTGATAAGTGCTACAAAGGCCTTCTGAGCTCTTATAGTCACTCAGCAAACTTATCCTTGTACTCTCCAGACTCCTCCGTGATGTATATACAGCTTACACACTCTCAGGCAGGTACACTGTCACAGGTAAAAATAGAGTAAGGGATAAAACTGTTCATGCCAAACAGTATATTTGGAAGACAGTCACAGAAGTTCTAGAAACTTCAGCTCAATGTGACTATAAAACTGCAATGTATAATTAGATTTCGTGGAAAGTCTAATATAATTAAAAAACAATAAAACACGACGTTTCACGGTCTTACAACAACCGTTTCATCAGGTGAATTTACAAATAAGGTTGTCATGCCGCGCCACTCTAGCCGTTGCTAGGGGTGCGGTATCTCCTTCTTTACTCTTTGCCAGGGGCTGTGTCAGGTCCAGATGCGTGCGTCACTGACATTGCCGCACGCTCCTCTCTCTCTGATGCTGGTCAGGATGCCTGTGGCGCGAATCCTGCGCCTATGTAAGTTTTTTCAAAATGATCTATCACTGCCCAAGTATAGGTGTTACTCTGCCTGTCTGACTACTCTGCCTGTTAACCCCTAAATTGCTGGATTGATATACTGCTGCTTAACTCTGCCTGTCTGACTACTCTGTATGTTAACCCCTAAATTGCTGGATTGATATACTGCTGCTGAACTCTGCCTGTTTGACTACTCTGCCTGTTAACCCCTAAATTGCTGGATTGCTTACTGCTGCTGAACTCTGCTTGTTTGACCACTCTGCTTGTTTAACCCCTATTGTTCTGGATTGCCTCTCTGTTGCCAAACCCTGCCTGCCTGGCCATTCTAGTGGTTCACCCTTGGACTGCTTTACCGTTGCAAAATTCTGCCTGCCTGACCCTTCTTGTGGTTTACCCCTGAACTGCCTTTCTCTGATTCCCTGCCTGTTGCCGCTGAAGACCATCCTGCCTGTGGTGAGTGCCGCTTACCTCATCTTACAAACTTTCTCTGCTCTGGGATATTCCTTATCATTCCGTCTCAACGCCGGGATAAGAAGACTATTGGCAGAGTTCGGTCCGATAGTGGATTATCCCAGAAGCATTATACTTGGGCCATGGAGCCAGATGAGGTGGCAAGAGCAGTTTATCTTCAGGGACAGATGTTGGGAACCCATACCACACAGTTGCAGAGTATGGATTCCAAATTAGAGGCTATAACCGTTCAACTCTCATCACTTGTTACAGATAAGAATACCGCTCCCATTGTTGTACCGCCAGTCTCTGCTCCTAGTACTGTGGCTTCTTCCTCTGCTTCTGGAAGTATACCCCGGATACCATTGCCTGACAAGTATGAGGGTACTACTGATTACAGGGGTTTACTTAACCAATTCAGACTGCACTTCCACAATGATCCTCACACCTTTCAGTCTCACCAGTCAAGGGTCACCTTTATCATTTATTTACTGAAAGGCAAGGCCCTCTGTGTTACGGTTGCCTCCAGGCTGGCTGGAAGTTGGACCGTAGAAAAGGATGCTCCTAGCGCTCACCAAAGGAGCAGCAGCACCGTAGACACTCTAACTACTGCGTAGCCACCATCAGTAATGCAGACTATATGAACCACCGCTGCTGGGCTGGTATCTCGCCGTCTGCTCTGCGCCCTGGACCTACGACCAGGCTCCAGTAGGTGAACCTCTTCCTTCTGTAGCAATCCCCATAGCTAAGGGAGTATGAAAAGCATAGCAATCCCTGTAGTGATTATAGCTGAAGCTGTCCCCTACAAACATGAGTCAAAGCTGCAAGTAAGAGGGTCAGAAATATGTCTCATGTGCTGGAGCACACAGCCTGCTTTTTATTGAGGTTACATGCAAACAGGACACTCTCAGGGGGAGGCATAAAATCCCCCATCACACATTTGATATTAGATAGAGACACTCCCTTTGACAGGCCACAACATTACTTCAGCAGATAACATTTTACATACAATAAAACAATGCAGTCCACCTTATCACTACTAGAAGTCTGATTAGACAATGGGAAAGTTTATCACTAAACTTAATTAGAGCTGATCCCAGCAAACTTGTATTTAGAATGCTTCTTGAAGCTGAACAAAGTTATCTCTGTAGTTCTGACCGAAGGGTCTGTCACATAGCACTTAATGGCACACAATGAAACTGAACCAAGTTGGAGAAAGCCAGGGACAAGTCATTTCACAGGTCTGGGGACATAGTCTTAAAGGGGCATTGTTCACCAAAGTCACAATATGTCCCCAGACGGTTCTTAAAGGGCCATACACACCCAATAAAAGTTAATATGTTTTCAGGGGCACAATCTTCCAGGGGCCATAGTCATGTGGAAGGAGGCTGGCAAATAGGCTTCTCCAAAATCCAGGGAAGCAGGGCAATTTTCCATTTAAAGGGCCAGTTACAAACAGCAGTTTGTAACATATCTCCCCTTTTGGAGGGAGACTAACCAGGCACCTGACCTTCTGCCGGTCAGTGCCTAAGTTAGTCTCGCAACCCACCCACAAATAATCGTTAGCAGCAAAGTAACCCCCCCACAATACGTAGTACTGGCCTGTAAGTTCCAGGTTGTAGGATGAAAGTGTAGCATCCTCGGCCTTCCTGGCGCAGCTGGGCAAATAGCTGATGGTACTTGGGGGGCAGAGGCCAGCGGCACTCTGCCCTGGTGCCAGCGCTTCTGCTGGGGTGAGGGGTTTGCAGGCCAGTCCTGTAACAAGGACAAGGTCTGTAGGGCAGAGGCCAGCAGCGCTCTGTCCTGATGCCAGCTCTTCTGCTGGGGGAATTGGGGCATAGTCCTGCCCGGTGGCAAAGGGAATGTGGGGGTCAGTGGGGGTTAGCATCTCCACTGTTAACCCTGGGCCCAAGTTAGGAGTTAGCTGGGGAGGGGGAGATTGGCTTACCTCCTCCTCCTGATACTCCGGCGGCCATTGGGAAGGGAGGTCAATGCTCTCCGCTTCCTGTGAAACATGCTGCGGCTGGGGAGAGAGACCGGTTGTCTCTTCTCCCTGGAAGGCACACTCCGGCTGGGGAGGGAGGTCGATGCTCTCCCCTCCCTGTAGCTGGGTCTGTCGATGGGGATCTGGGCCGCCTGCCCAGCATCCCTGTAGGGCCGGTAGAGAGACTGCGGTCCCATCTCCACCTGCCTGCTGGGGGTCCTCCCAGGACCAGTCTATGAGGCCTGCTGCCTCTGGTATCTCTGGTTGGGGTTGGGGAAGGAGACCGGTTGTCTCTTCCCTCTGCACAGTATACTGCCGCTGGGGAGGGAGGTCGCTGCTCTCCTCTCCCTGTGGAACATGCTGCGGCTGGGGAGAGAGACCAGGTGTCCATACCCTCAAACTCCACAGTTGGCGCTCAAAGGCTCGTGCCGCTTCGTTCTCAGTAGCCAATTCCCGGATGAGGCGACTGACTACCTCCTGTGCAGGGTCTGGACCATATCGGACTAGCCGCCTCTTTACCTCTGGAACAAAATTAGCGCCCTCATAGCGACGGATCAGGTTGAGGTGCTCTTCACAGGGTTCTGACCAGTGTCTTGTCAGCTCCATGCTGCTGTAGGTAGGGACGCTGCGCAGTGGCTAGCGTTGCCCTCAATTACTCTCCTACGATACCAGTGCTGTTGTGGTGCTGCTCCTTGCGCTAGGACGCGATCCCACCGCTGCCGCCAAATGTTACGGTTGCCTCCAGGCTGGCTGGAAGTTGGACCGTAGAAAAGGATGCTCCTAGCGCTCACCAAAGAAGCAGCAGCACCGTAGACACTCTAACTACTGCGTAGCCACCATCAGTAATGCAGACTATATGAACCACCGCTGCTGGGCTGGTATCTCGCCGTCTGCTCTGCGCCCTGGACCTACGACCTCTTCCTTCTGTAGCAATCCCCGTAGCTAAGGGAGTATGAAAAGCATAGCAATCCCTGTAGTGATTATAGCTGAAGCTGTCCCCTACAAACATGAGTCAAAGCTGCAAGTTAGAGGGTCAGAAATAGGTCTCATGTGCTGGAGCACACAGCCTGCTTTTTATTGAGGTTACATGCAAACAGGACACTCTCAGGGGGAGGCATAAAATCCCCCATCACACATTTGATATTAGATAGAGACACTCCCTTTGACAGGCCACAACATTACTTCAGCAGATAACATTTTACACACAATAAAACAATGCAGTCCACCTTATCACTACTAGAAGTCTGATTAGACAATGGGAAAGTTTATCACTAAACTTAATTAGAGCTGATCCCAGCAAACTTGTATTTAGAAAGCTGAACAAAGTTATCTCTGTAGTTCTGACCGAAGGGTCTATCACATAGCACTTAATGGCACACAATGAAACTGAACCAAGTTGGAGAAAGCCAGGGACAAGTCATTTCACAGGTCTGGGGACATAGTCTTAAAGGGGCATTGTTCACCAAAGTCACAATATGTCCCCAGACGGTTCTTAAAGGGCCATACACACCCAATAAAAGTTAATATGTTTTCAGGGGCACAATCTTCCAGGGGCCATAATCATGTGGAAGGAGGCTGGCAAATAGGCTTCTCCAAAATCCAGGGAAGCAGGGCAATTTTCCATTTAAAGGGCCAGTTACAAACAGCAGTTTGTAACACTCTGGGTCTCTCCCCTTTTGGAACAGAATGCTCCACTTCTGAACGACGCTGATGCGTTCATTTCTGCACTTACTTCTGTGTTTGAGACTTCTGGCCATACTTCTGCTGCAGAATTTTCTCTCCTAGATCTCCACCAGGGCAATAGAACTGTGGCACAATTTGCCATTGAGTTTCACACCTTGGCACTAGAGACCAGTTGGGAGAGTGGTGTCTTCAAGGCAGCCTTTAGGAGGGGTCTGCATGAGCGCATCAAAGATGAACTCACTTATCGTGATGTTCCCTCTTCTATCGATGATTTTATAACACTTTGTATCAGTCTAGACTCTTGCTTCCAGGAGAGACAAGCTGTGAGAGACAGAACTCGGAGAATCCTTCCCTCCCGTCCTATTCGTACAGTTTCTGCAGTGTCCTCTACCACTTCTACTTCTCCAGTCACCCCAGTAGAGGAACCCATGGATCTTTGAGACTATGCATTTATCGTGGTTCTAACTCCCACCAACTAAAGAACTGTAAAATTCAGCTGGGAAAAGCCAATGCTTAAGGGATAACACTGGGCCTCTAAGCATGATCTCTACTAAATCCCCTCACTTCTCTCGGATTCTGGTACCTGTTACCCTTACCTTCCTTCAGAATACTGTCCACACTCAAGCCTTCATTGATTCAGGGGCAGCTGGAAACTTCCTGGATCACCGTTTCATGATACAAACTTGCTTGCCTCTTTTGCAGAAAAGACATTGTCTCAAAATAACTACTCTGGATGGCACCTCCTTGGTTCAGGGTTGATGCATTTTGAGCCAGCACCCCTAACCCTGACTGTGGGAGTCCTTCATACCGAACAGCTACAGTTCGAGGTCATTCATTTCCCAACACAGCCTGTCATCCTTGGTCTCCCTTGGCTTCGGATACACAATCCACAGTTCGACTGGGCTGAAGGACAACTGGCCTTCTGGTGTACCTCCTGTTTCCACTACTGCCTTGCTAAAGTCACTCCTCTGATCCGCATCCCCATAGCCAGTATACAGACTCCTCCAAACCTTCCCTCAGTATATACGGACTTCGCAGATGTGTT
The DNA here is from genome assembly GCF_027579735.1 of Bombina bombina. Taxonomy (NCBI): domain Eukaryota; kingdom Metazoa; phylum Chordata; class Amphibia; order Anura; family Bombinatoridae; genus Bombina; species Bombina bombina. The sequence goes on along the minus strand of NC_069503.1, from coordinate 149,477,652 downwards.
TGAGAAAAAAGCAGCCAATGTGCTGCCACCCCACCGTCCTTATGACTGAAAAATCGACCTCTTTCCCGGAGCCCCACTGTATGACTCACTCCAGGATGCTCGCTTCTTCACTAAGCTGGACTTATATGGGGCATACAACCTGATTCGTATCTTCCCAGGCCACGAATGAAAGACCGCCTTCAACACAAAATCAGGGTAAAATGAATACCTCGTAATGCCCTTTGGGCTGTGTAATGCCCCTGCAGTCTTCCAGGCATTTGTCAACAATGTCTTCCATGACCTCCTCAACCGCACTGCCATTGTCTATTTGGATGACATCCTTGTTTTCTTTTACACTCTGAAGGAGCATCATAAGCATGTGAGACAGGTACTTCAATGTCTCAGAGACAATTCTTTGGTAGTCAAGCTAGAAAAATGTGAGTTTGACCAAGTTCAGATCCAGTTCCTAGGTTATGTCATCTTGAAGGAGGGTTTTGCCGTGGATCCTGCTAAACTCACTGCAGTGTTAGAATGTCCTCAACCTACTTCATTAAAGGAATTACATAGATTCTTGGGGTTCTCCAATTATTACCACAAGTTTATAAAGAACTTTTCTCAAACAGTCAAGGACCATAAACATTGGCCTCCTAAAGCCATAAATGCCTTCTCTCATCTGAAAAAGACTTTCTGTTCTGCTCCTGTGCTCCGCCATCCTGATCCTGACCTAAGTTCACTTTAGAGGTTGATGCCTCCGAGATAGGGGCTGGAGCAGTTCTAACCCAAAGCGATCCTTTGACTTCAAAGTCACACCCTGTAGCCTTTTTCTCTAAACGCTTTACTCCTGCAGAGAGAAATTACGAAGTGATTAATCGTGAACTCTTAGCCATTAAGATGGCCTTGACTGAATGGCATAATTGGTTAGAGGGCACCGCCAATCCCATTCAGATTCTCACCGACCACAAGAATCTGACTTACAGTATCTAGAGACTGCTCATCGACTCAATACTTGACAGGCCAGGTGGGCCTTGTTCTTTTCCCGTTTTAACTTTGTGGTCTCTTATCTTCCTGGGACCAAGAACAAGAAGGCGGACACCCTTTCCTGTCAGTTCCCTCACTCAAGTGATTCCTCTGAAGCCCCTATTGAACACATCATACCTCCCTCCGGTGTGGTAGCTCAACTAAATACCCCCTTTCTTCAAAGATTGCAACGTGCCCAGCCTAGTAAACCTCCTGAAGCTCCTGTGGCTTCTGAAATCTTTTTTGTACCTCTGAACTGATGCACTCCTGTACTGTCCTGGGCTCATGATTGTAAACTCTCAGGACATCCTGGTTTAACAAGGACTTTTAAGAGTCTTTCACAAAAACGTATGGTGGCCTACTATGAAGTCTGATGCTCAAGATTATGTGAAAGCCTGCACAACTTGTGCTGCCAACAAAACTCCCCGATCCTTGCCTCCTGGCTTGCTCCAACCATTGTCCATTCCCAAACAACCATGGACACACATAACAATGGATTTCATTGTGGACCTTCCTCCTTCTGACCACCATACAGTTATCTGGGTTGTGGTGGATCGTTTTTCCAGACTGGCTCATTTTATACCCCTAACAAAACTGCCTTCTGCGCAAGAATTTGTCAGGTTTTCAGTCTGTCCCTTTAAGGCTTCTAACAGAGTCTATATAAGGCTCCTCCTGTTCCTGGCTCATTGCTAAGTATTTTGTCCTGAACTAGTATTTCTTTCAGACGCATCAACTTAGCCTTGGTCTTTCCAGACTTTTGTTACATTATTTGATTGTAACTTGTTACTTAACTAATTACTCCTAACTTACTAAAGAATTGGTGTTGCCGCTCCAGAACTATTGGGAGACATTAGCAACATTTGTATCTACACGCTGCAGCTGTGTGACGTCATCCTCTCTTGCAGCTCCTTCCACTCTGACTGACTGCCCAAACCAGCTGGATTTATTCCGAAGACCTTGATAATCACATTGCACATGTTAAGGCCATTCTGACTCGACTACGTGCTAACTCCCTCTTTGTAAAAGTCGAAAAGTGTATCTTCAATTCTTCCTCAATCTCCTTCTTGGGTTATCAGATATCACCCTCAGGGATTAAAATGGAGGTCAATAAGGTTGATGCGATTACCAACTGGCCTACACCTTCTTCCAAAAAGGACATTCAAAGGTTCCTTGGTTTCTCAAACTTCTATCGAAAGTTTATCCAAGGTTTCTCTGGGATTGTTAAACCCCTATCTGCACTTACCAAGAAGGATCAAAGGTTCAAATAGAACCTAGAGGCCGATAAGGCATTTCATACATTGAAAAAGAAATTTACTATGGCGCCTGTGCTGCAATTCCCTGATCCATCTCTTCCCTATGTTCTTGAGGTAGATGCCTCCGATCACGCCATAGGTGCTATTCTATCCCAGAGGAGATCCACAAAAGAACCTTTTCACCCTGTTTCCTTCTACTCCAGACTTATGACACAGGCGGAACTCAATTACGCCATAGGAGAGAAAGAGCTTCTTGCCATCAAAGCCTCCCTGGAATTCTGGAGACATCTTCTTGAAGGCGCTACCTCTCCTATTATGATCTTCACTGATCACCGCAACTTACAGTTTCTTAAAACTAACAGAACACTGAGTTCTCGTCAGGTGCGCTGGAGTCTTTTTTAGCAGATTCAATTTCATCATAACCTACCGGCCAGCAAATAAGAACGCCAAAGCTGATGCTCTCTCACGGAGGGATCCAAAACCGGATTCTTACTCTACTCCCAATACCATTATACCTACTGAAAGGCTCATCGGGTTAACCACCTCTAACCTAAACCATATAGCCATCCATCAGTCAGCTGAAAATACCACAAACCTCCCTCTACTAAGAGGATCAAACGGACTCCTTTACCACGGAGAACAACTGTACATTCCTCTTTCATAGAGGAATGAAATTCTCCGTTCTACTCACGACTCCAAACTAGCTGGTCATCCAGGGATACATAAGATGCATGAATTGCTACGTAGAGAGTTCTGGTGGCCCACCTTGTTCCAGGATACAACCAACTACATCAGGAGTTGTGCAATCTGTACACAAAGTAAACACTCAAGACACCATCCTTATGGATGCCTTCTATCCTTGCCCATACCGGACAGACCATGGAACTCGATTGCCATGGATTTCATCATTGATTTACCTCCTTCAAATAACCACAATACTATTCTGGTGGTGATTGACCGTTTCTCTAGGATGGCATATTTTCTTCCTGCCATAGGCTTACCCACTGCAAAAGAAACCGCAGACCTCTTTCTTAACCATATAGTTCGTCTCCATGGCATACCCAACACCATTTATTTCCCGATTTTGGTCACAATTGTGCCGTCTTCTCAAAATCGAGAGATGTATGTCCACTGCATACCATCCACAAACAAACGGGTTATGTGAGAGAACAAATCAAACTTTAGAGCAATATTTACGTTGCTATTGTTCCTCTCAACAAGACGACTGGGTCAATCTTCTATCCACTGCTGAGTTTTCATTCAACAACAAGGTAAACACTTCTACAAAGATGACTCCTTTTTTCATCAATTACGGATTCCATCCAACCTATCACCTAAACACTAAACCCCAGACTTATTCTCCTGTAGTTAATCAGTACGTTAACTCCCTGGCTCAAAACTTCGCATCCCTGCAAAACATCCTTCAGGACACCCAGAAGTCCTGAAAAAAAATGACACTATGACTCCAAAAGGTCTCCTGCCCCATCCTATCAACCAGGTGATAAGGTTTGGTTATCCACCAAACACTTTAGGTTGGCTGCCCCCACTAAGAAGTTGGCTCCGTTGTTCATCAGTCCTTTTGTCATAAAAAAGGTATTGAATCAAAACGCTGTCACTTTGGATTTGCCTCCAACATATAAAATACACCCAACCTTCCATGTTGCCCTACTGAAGCCGTATCATCATCTCAGGCCGGATTCATCTCCACAACCCGTTCTACCACCTATACCAACAACGGATGTGTATGAGGTTTAGTCCATTCTGGATTCCAGGTATCAACATAGATCTCTTCAATATCTCATTAGATGGAAAGGTTTTGGTCCAGATGAGGATTCATGGGAATCTGCTAGAAACATATCTGCTCCACGCCTGGTGTCAGCTTTTCACAGATGACACCCGCACAAACCTAAACCCTGATCCGCAGAGCGGCTCCTTGGAGGGGGTGTTCTGTCAGGTTTTCAGTCTGTCCCTTTAAGGCTTCTAACAGAGTCTATATAAGGCTCCTCCTGTTCCTGGCTCATTGCTAAGTATTTTGTCCTGAACTAGTACTTCTTGCAGATGCATCAACTTAGCCTTGGTCTTTCCAGACTTTTGTTACATTATTTGATTGTAACTTGTTACTTAGCTAATTACTCCTAACTTACTAAAGAATCGGTGTTGCCGCTCCAGAACTATTGGGAGACATTAGCAACATTTGTATCTACACGCTGCAGCTGTCTGACGTCATCCTCTCTTGCAGCTCCTTCCACTCTGACTGACTGCCCAAACCAGCTAGCGTGTACCTCGCACGCTCCGTTCACACATCAGCTGATTAGCCGAGAGACTGCAACACTCCTCTCAGTTTGCCGCCAGATGCCGAATCTCCAAATCTAAACAAACCCAATAACGGGTAAGAATTCCTTCTGACTTGTCACAAATTTACACAGTGGGATATACTTTCAAACAAGCGGTATACACACCGCCATGGGAGAAGCTACAACGCAGTATGACAGCAGTTGTATAGAGAAATAACGGCTCAATTGTTATCTAATTTAGGATTAAAAGGCACATTATGCTTTAGTTACAAAATGGAAGACATTTTATTAAGATAATCCTACAGTTGGGTTAAGTGTTACATACAGAATTATAGGAGAACTCTATACTAGCTAAGAATCTAAGTAGTAATCTTTATATATATATATATATATATATATCTGGTACATCTGTACCTATTGTTAGTTGATCTTCCTATCCTTTAATACCACAACACACTCTAAGTATTGTTTGTGTTAAATACCTTCATTCACTCTGATCACTTTATTTTAACTTTTAACATTTCTGACTGCTTACAGTCCCCTCAGTCAATGAGCAAAGACTTGACTTGGCATAGATCCATGTCATCAGTTTGGTGTGAGACTGAGCGGTATAAGGCTGCATGCTTTCACTACACATCACGATTTGTAACCAAAATAGGTTAAAGCCTAACAGAATTATTGTCTCTTTTTCTCTTGCATATGGTACGACTTCATGGCATTCCTGTGAATATTGTTTCCGACAGAGGTCCACAGTTCATCTCTACCTTTTGGAGAGCCTTTTGTAAGTTGATTGCAACCACTGTTTCCTTGTCTTCTGGCTGCCATCCTCAGACCAATGGACTAACAGAGAGAGTAAACCAGGATCTTGAAGCTCACCTTAGAGCCTTTGTCAATGCTCGTCATACTAACTGGTCTGAATTGTTACCCCTAGCTGAGCTGGCAAGAAACACTCATTGGCACTCTTCTCTTCGATGTTCTCCATTTCAAGCCACAGCAGGGTATCAACCTTGTGTCTTCCCTCTTTCTGCTCAGTCCACTGGGGTTCCTGCTGCAGGCCGACACGTTAGTGAACTCACCACTCATTGGCAAAGTATTCGCTCTCAGCTACATTCAGCTGTCTCTAGATATAAAAAGTTTTCTGATCGTCATACAGCTTCTATACGTGCTATCTCAGTAGGTGAACGTGTTTGGGTCTCTACTCAACATATTCGTCTAAATCAAAACTGTCACAAATTGGGACCTAGGTCTATCGGTCCTTACAAAGTCCAGAAAAGACTTTCTCCTGTTGCCTACAAAGTGGCCTTGCCCAAAACCCTGCGCATACCCCCAGTCTTCCACATCTCACTACTCAAGCCTTACATCAAGAATAGATATACCCGGCTCCAAGCTCCTCCTCCTCCGTTCCTGGTCCATGGTGACCCTGAATATGAAGTAGCCAAGATCCTGGACTTCAGAAACAGGCGCAGACAACTGCAGTATTTGATACATTGGAAGGGTTACTCTGTGGCAGATTGTTCCTGGGTTCCTGCCTGTGATGTGCATGCTCAATCTTTGGTCTACAAATTCCATGCTGCTCATCCTTTGAGGCCGAGTCTAGTTCCCGGAGGGAACCCTTGAGAGGAGGGCTATGTCACGCTGCGCCGCTCTAGCCGTTGCTAGGGGCATGGTGTCTCCTTCCTTGCTCATTACCAGGGGCTGTGTCGGGTCCAGATGCGTGTGGCGCTGACGTCATTGCCACACGCTCCTCTCTCTCTCTGATGTGATTAATATACTGCTGCTGAACTCTGCCTGTCTGACTACTCTGCCTGTTAACCCCTAAATTGCTGGATTGATATACTGCTGCTGAACTCTGCCTGTCTGACTACTCTGCCTGTTAACCCCTAAATTGCTGGATTGCTTACTGCTGCTGAACTCTGCTTGTTTGACCACTCTGCTTGTTTAACCCCTATTGTTCTGGATTGCCTCTCTGTTGCCAAACCCTGCCTGCCTGACCATTCTAGTTTACCCTTGGACTGCTTTACCGTTGCCAAATCTTGCCTGCCTGACCCTTCTTGTGGTTTACCCCTGAACTGCCTTTCTCTGATTCCCTGCCTGTTGCCGCTAAAGACCATCCTGCCTGTGGTGAGTGCCGCTTACCTCATCTTGCAAACTTTCTCTGCTCTGGGATATTCCCTATCATTCTGGCTCGATGCCGGGATAAGAAGACTACTGGCCGAGTTCGTTCTGATAGTGGATTATCCCACAAGCATTGAAATCCATTTATGTAGTTTAGAGATAAGGGGGAATTTGGGTGAAGGATCTAAGAAAGGAAATTACTGCAATTGTTCTGTCTTGTTTTGTTAACCTTTTCATGTAATTGGTTCAAGCCATGGATGCATCATGTTAGTGAAATGGTTGCATTATGTCTGTACTGTAGCAGTGTTATTTTAATTTCTTTTTGGTGTGCACTTAGCAACTATTTATAATACTATTCCTTTTAGTTTGTTTTTTACTACGTTTGTGTGGTTCTTATTACCCTGGCTGTGTATGAACTTTTGCTTTTCAGACCTTTCTTTGGATCCTGATTTGACTGGATGGAAATGTGTCAGTTATTACAGAGATGCTAAATATATAGGTAAGAACTGGAGTGTGGGTAGCAGAGAGGGAGAAAATGAGATGTGAATATTAGAATATGATCAAGTGCACATTTTGTGAATTGAGAGAATGACAAAGGAGTGAACACCGTGGGGCCCATTTATCAAGCTCTGGATGGAGCTTGAGGGCCCGTGATTGTGGCGAGCCTGCAGGCTCACCAGAAACATCAGTTATGAAGCAGCGGTCTAAAGACCGCTGCTCCATAACCTATCCGCCTGCTCTGAGCAGGCGGACAGACATCCTTGCAATTCAACCCAATCGAGTACGATCGGCTTGAATGAAACCCCCGATTGGCTGCGAATCTGCAGGGGGCGGCGTTGCACCAGCAGCTCACAAGAGCTGCTGGTGCAATGCTGAATACGGAGAGCGTATTGCTCTTCGCATTCAGCGAGGTCTGGACGGACCTGATCCGCACTTTCGGATCAGGTCTGCCAGACCTTTGATAAATATCCCCCCTTGTCTACTGTCTCAGGTGTGCAGCAGCTGAGGGTGGCAGGCTGATGGGAGGAAGGTTTATAGGGACGTTTTAGTTAGTCTTGTCTTATGGTATTTTTATTTGTAAGGTGACAAGCCAAGGTTGTTGTTGGGTGTGAGGAGGTAAGGTAGAGTTGGGACAGGATGGAGAGTATGGAGTTGAAATTAGAGAAGATACTTTTGGGGTTTGATTATAAAGAAGCAATGGGGTGAAGGCAGTGGAATATGACTGTAACATGAATCTGTAACAGAGAAAGTCATCTTGAGAACATTTCCTCCAGAGATGTTCTGTTGTGAAAAGGCTTCAAAGCAGGTAACAAGTGAATTTTGATTGCCAATGATCTGTGTCAAGGACAGATGATAGTGAATAACATGTAGGTTTGGGAATTAATTGGTGAAGATATTTGAGAGAAGGGGTTGAATAGTTTTTAAAATTTTCGTAGGGTCTATAACTGTCAGGGTTACTGTCTCTTTAAGCAGGATTTGCATAGGATTCTTCCTATTGGCTGCTTAGTCTATAAGTTTCGCCATTTCCTGTGGCTCCTTGCTTAGTATTTTGCAGTGTAACTACCTTTACCTGAGTCTATATTGAAGTTCCTGAAATTGAAGTAACTATTGGATTACAGTTATCTATCTAATTTCTCTTCCTTCTAAATTGGATCCTTGCCAAGCATTCAAACAACAACTTATGCGATTGTCTAAATCGCCAAACTGAAACAAGTTTGCAGCCAGTGTGTTTCACCTCTGAGCAAAATCTCTCAGCCAAACCTACCTCACCTTCACATATCATCAGAGCAGCGTCTTTACACAGACTCGCAGCCGCAGCTGCTAACAGTAGCCTCTCCCTCTGGAGCGGAGTTCCGTCAATCAAGGAGCCACCTCCCACCAGACCGGGGATCACCGCGGACGCCACAGATCTCTCTCTCCTTGTTCCTAACTAAGGTGGCACAAAGGAGCAACTAGTAACGCTATCAGCTGACCGGAGGGAATATTTTCCATCATAGCCGCAAGTACTTTTTGTTATTCATTCTATCTAAGTAACGCTACTCTGCAGCCCAGCTTCTGACAACCATAGCACGCAACACCATTTTAAGCAATTTCACTCTGCCTCACTATATATTTAACTAAGAGGTACTGAAAAGACTTTATTGCAAATATACATGTTATGGGAAGTTTCTGAAATACCGTAAACCAAATTAAGGTAGCAACTGCAAATTCTGTTTTACTTCAACTATTAGAACTGTATCAAATTCCAAACTCAATATAGATACACTGTTTCTGGAATTAAGATTCCATCTCTATTTGTTTATTCAGTGTTTCTATTTAAGAGAACATATGAATTAATCCTCCTTGGGGTAACATATCCAGATTATGCTTATTCACTATTTATTTGGATTTCACTCATCAATAGTGTAATCTTATTCATCTAGTGATACAAATCTAATTTACTCTGCAATTGTGTTCCGCTTTTTGAATCCTAACGGACGCCTGAGTTAACCTTACATAATACTAAGCCCAATTATGGAACCAGCAGAGCTTCCGCAAATAGTATATAATTTATCCCAAAAGATGGATCAGTTAGCCCAGGCAGTACACGATTTACAAGTGGAAAACCAGTCTCTAAGGGGTATCATTAGAGGTTCCATTTCTCCACAATCCTCACAGGTATTACAAACCTCTGAACCATTGGTATCATTACCAGAACCTTTCTCTGGCAACAGGAAAAACTATAGGCAGTTTAAGAACTCCTGCCACCTTCTATACAATTTAAGACCCCGAAGCTATCCTACAGAGAGGATTAAGGTACTCAGTACCATATCATTTCTAAGAGGTGAGCCCCGCACATGGGCAGATAACCTATGTGAGCATAACGATCCGGCATTAGCAAGCCTAGCAGATCTCTTCACCGCTATGGATGAACTGTTCCACGACACCGATGTTCAGATGTCTGCAGAAGCATCCATGAGAAGCCTTAAACAAGGCAAAAGACCTGTCGAGGACTACATAACAGATTTCAAATTATATGCTGCAGATTCTCAATGGAGCCAAATCGCTTTACGCAACCAGTTTCGACTAGGTCTTTCAGAAGCTCTGAAAGATGAGCTTGCCAGAATAGAGCTCCCAAAATCTCTAGATGCCATTATGAAAACTGCTCAACAATTGGACAGGAGACTACGCGAAAGAAAGGCAGAGAGATTCTCCACAGATGTGCGCCCAAAGGGCTTTAACATTCCTGCCACTCAGACATCTCTTCAACCAAGAAACCCACCAACACCTATGGAGATAGGTGCAGTAAGAGGACCTTTGACTTCAGAAGAACGCTATTGCAGAAAAACAAAAAATCTGTGTATGTATTGTGCAAGTCCTTCACACTCCGTGCAAGACTGTCCCATACTGTAGAAATCAAAGAAAAGTAAGTTCTCACAAATTAGTTAATCAGTACAAAGTTGCAGAATGTATACTTATGCTATGTTGTCCCTTTCATTGCAGTGGGAGCTAGATCAAGTGACGACTGAGGGTATAATCGACTCCGGAGCTTATGGTTGTTTTATCGACCAACATGTTGTACAAGCTAATAAAATACCTACTATTCTAAAGCATACCCCTGTCTCTATTCGTATGATTGATGGTTCCACACCTAAAACAGGTCCTATAACACACCAAACAATACCAATTACTGTATCCATTAATGGTCACACTGAGTTGATTTCTTTTGAGGTTTTAAGTTCTCCACATTTCCCTGTGGTTCTGGGTATTAAGTGGTTACAGCAGCATAACCCCCAGATTTCATGGTCCCCATTCTCTATTCAGTTCAATTCAGATTACTGTTTGCAGACTTGTATGCCTACCCATATTGTACTTCAGACTGAGTCTGACACTCCTCAGATTCCAACACACTATTCTGATTTTGCTGATGTATTCAGTAAAACCGAGGCTGAGAATCTACCTCCTCATCGTCCATATGACTGCCCGATTGAATTACAACCAGGTTCTACCATCCCATACGGACATCTCTATCCTATGAGCCAACCCGAATTGAGTCATTTAAAACAGTACTTGGAGGAGAACCTTAGAAAAGGTTTCATCAGGACTTCAACCTCACCTGCCGGTGCAGGTATGTTCTTCGTCCGAAACAAGGACTCATCACTTAGACCCATAATAGATTACCGCGAGCTCAACAAACGTACAATTAAGAACCGCTATCCTCTCCCACTGATTCCAGAGTTGATTGAACGCCTATCTGAAGCTAAGATCTATACAAAACTTGACCTGAGGGGAGCATACAACTTGGTTAGGATAAAAGAGGGTCAGGAATGGTTAACTGCCTTTAGAACCCGGTACGGTCTATATGAGTACCTTGTTATGCCTTTCGGACTGTGCAATGCACCCGCCACCTTTCAGCACTTTATTAATGATGTGTTCAGGGATTTACTCGACGTCTGTTTAGTCATCTATCTGGACGACATTCTAATTTATTCAAAAGACCAGACTGAATACATCAGACATGTCCGAAGGGTGCTTTCAAGGCTTAGAGAACATAAACTCTATGCGAAACTCGAGAAGTGCTTATTTCATACTTACCATGTATCTTTCCTTGGATACGACATATCTCCTACTGGTATTACTATCCAAACACAAAAGGTTGATGCAGTAAAGAACTGGACAGTTCCTAAATCCAGAAAAGATCTACAAAGATTCTTAGGATTTGTGAATTACTACAGAAAATTTATAAAAGACTTCTCCAAATTAGCCAAACCCCTTACTACTTTGACCAGTACTAAAGAGCCATTTATTTGGAACGAAAAAGCTGATCTTGCATTCACTTTACTAAAGACGAAGTTTACTACCGCTCCTATCTTGAACTTCCCAAATCCATCCCTGAAATATATACTCGAGGTTGATTCATCTGATTTTGCTCTTGGAGCTGTTCTATCCCAACAAAAATCTCTCAAAGATCCGATTCACCCCGTATCCTATTACTCTTCAATGATGACTTCCTCTGAAAGGAACTATTCGATTGGAGACAAGGAACTCATTGCAATAAAATGAGCCTTGGAAAACTGGAGACATCTCCTCGAGGGCACTACTTACCCTATCCTAATACTAACAGATCATAGGAACCTAGTATACCTTCAGACCAGTAAAACCTTATCTGCAAGGCAGGTACGTTGGAGTTTATTTTTCTCTCGATATAATTTCAACATAGTTTACAGACCAGAATCACAGACTGCAATTATACCTTCTGAGCGGTTCATAGGACTTACCACTGATATGATATCAGAGTTAAAAAGACATACCACAATGGAGAACCCTCCTTCTACATACAATTTGGTAATGAGGAATTCTTTATTCTATCGTGCTCAAAAAATCTATGTTCCAGAACCTATGAGAAATTCTATTATTCAGATCCATCATGATACTCCTTTATCTGGCCATCCTGGGATACGTTGTACTATGGAATTAATTTCAAGAACTTTCTGGTGGCCCAAACAAAAGGACTCTGTTCAGAATTATATTCGAACTTGTCAGATTTGCTCTGTTTCCAAGCCAGAAAGAAGACCACCCTATGGACTAATGATTCCTATACCAGCTCCAATTAGACCATGGCAACACATCTCTATGGATTATATTGTTGAATTACCAAATTCCAACAATCAAACTACTATCTTAGTAGTAGTCGACCTATTTACCAAGATGGGACATTTCTTACCTTTTCACAAACTGCCCACCTCTTCTGAGACAGCTCTGCTCTTTTTGGATAACAAAGTTAAACTTCATGGTTTCCCTTCCATCATAACCACTGACAGAGGGACTCAGTTTACCTCACGGTTCTGGACCAAACTTTGTGAACTCACTCAAATTCAACACCGTTTTACCACCTCTTTCCACCCACAAACAAATGGACAAGCAGAAAGATTGAACCAATGGCTTGAACAATTTTTGCGCTGCTATTGCTCATACCACCAAAAAGACTGGGTAAAATTCCTTTCAATGGCTGAATTTGCCTACAACAACGCAGTGAATTCTTCTATGAAATTCTCTCCATATTTCGCAAACTATGCTTTTCATCCCGATTTTGTAATTGCTTCACCAGACGGGTTGAATTCACCAAAGATAGAAGATCTCCATGATTCTCTACAGCAGAATTTCCAAATTATACACGAGAACATACAAAATGCTCAACAGGTTCAAAAGCATTACTATGACCTTCGAAGATGACCTTCTCCTCCTTATTCCTTAGGTGATCTTGTATGGCTATCAACCAAAAACCTGAAACTACAAATTCCTTGCAAGAAATTGGCTGGCTTATACATAGGACCATTTCCTATCATCCGTATTATTAATGAAAATGCTGTTACACTCAAATTGCCTGACAATATGAAGATCCATCCTACATTCCACGTCTCTCTCCTGAAACCCTATACCCCGACTAGACAAGCTCAGACACTTTTACCTCCTCAGCCACCCTCGCTGGATCAAGATGTTTATGAAGTTCATTCTCTTCTGGATTCCAGGTACCATAAGGGAGTATTACAATATTTGGTACACTGGAAGAGTTACTCCTCAGATGAAGACTCCTGGGAGCCTGCCTCGAATCTTGATGCACCTAGGTTAGTTACTCTCTTCCACAGAAGGCACCCTGACCGACCTAGACCTACAACTGTGGCACAGTTGCCTTGAGGGAGGGGTCATGTCAGGGTTACTGTCTCTTTAAGCAGGATTCGCATAGGATTCTTCCTATTGGCTGCTTAGTCTATAAGTTTCGCCATTTCCTGTGGCTCCTTGCTTAGTATTTTGTAGTGTATCTACCTTTACCTGAGTCTATATTGAAGTTCCTGAAATTGAAGTAACTATTGGATTACAGTTATCTATCTAATTTCTCTTCCTTCTAAATTGGATCCTTGCCAAGCATTCAAACAGCAACTTATGCAATTGTCTAAATCGCCAAACTGAAACAAGTTTGCAGCCAGTGTGTTTCACCTCTGAGCAAAATCTCTCAGCCAAACCTACCGCACCTTCACATATCATCAGAGCAGCGTCTTTACACAGACTCGCAGCCGCAGCTGCTAACAGTAGCCTCTCCCTCTGGAGTGGAGTTCTGTGAATCAAGGAGCCACCTCCCACCAGACCGGGGATCACCGCGGACGCCACGGATCTCTCTCTCCTTGTTCCTAACTAAGGTGGCACAAAGGAGCAACTAGTAACACTATCAGCTGACCGGAGGGAATATTTTCCATCATAGCCGCAAGTACTTTTTGTTATTCATTCTATCTAAGTAACGCTACTCTGCAGCCCAGCTTCTGACAACCATAGCACGCAACACCATTTTAAGCAATTTCACTCTGCTTCACTATATATTTAACTAAGAGGTTCTGAAAAGACTTTATTGCAAATATACATGTTATGGGAAGTTTCTGAAATACCGTAAACCAAATTAAGGCAGCAACTGCAAATTCTGTTTTACTTCAACTATTAGAACTGTATCAAATTCCAAACTCAATATTGATACACTGTTTCTGGAATTAAGATTCCATCTCTATTTGTTTATTCAGTGTTTCTATTTAAGAGAACATATGAATTAATCCTCCTTGGGGTAATATTTCCAGATTATGCTTATTCACTATTTATTTGGATTTCACTCATCAATAGTGTAATCTTATTCATCTAGTGATACAAATCTAATTTACTCTGCAATTGTGTTCCTCTTTTCGAATCCTAACGGAAGCCTGGGTTAACCTTACAATAACTTGTCTGTTTCTGTATCCTTTAGCTATACGGTAAGCAGAGACTGAAAGTAAAGTAAGGGTGCAATATAATATTAGTTATACAGAGGGGACAGACTGATGTAAATCTGAGAGACAGAGCAGTGAGGTTTTATAAAATTTATACAGAGTGACAATCACAATGAATTTAGAGATTTCCACTCGGTGAGGCCATAGGAAGATTTTAAACAGAGAGTTTTGGAAGTAGCAATACAAAGAGGTGAGTCCACATGAATGCTGAAGTTACCAAGATTGAGGGCTGTAATGTAAGAGGAAAAAAGTGTTCCTTGGCCACCTTGCTGCTTGGATTTTTCAAAGTATATAGACTGGGGGGAGGTAGATTATAGCAACAATAAAACAAGGAAAAGTATGGTGTATAGTGTCAACGTAAAACCAAAAAAAGGGAGGGATTTGATCTAATTTAGCGGAAGCTACATTGTAGTTAAAGCAACATGCTATCAATGCCTCACTTGTCACTAGGCCTGAATGGTGTCAGCTGTTGATTGGTTTCAATGATAGCAATAAGGTTAAAGAATTTACAGATAAAAATGTTATGAATTGAGTAAATGTATTGCAGACAGAAAGTGCATTCCATATAGAAGCAAAATATTGCAAGGCAGAAGTGTTGGCCAATGAGTATGAAGTTACAGGGGTTATATTAATTGTGAGTTTTTTTTTTCTGTTTCCTCTGTTAAAAATGGGAGCCAGAGTGATGATAAAGGATATAGATTTATAAGAGGACAGGAGAGGAGAGATGGTACAATTTATATAGGGAAGAGGTAATATAGAGAGCCTTTAGATTGGTTTAGAAGTATAAAAATGAAACATTGAAACTTACAAATGATTTAGGGACATCCTTGTCTAACTCCAGATTAAATTTAAAAGAATTTTAAGAATGGAAAAGCTGCTACAACTAGTGTACTTGCTGCCGCAAGTGGTAAGTCTACATTTAAAAAAAAAGAAAGAGATAGCAGTTTACTGACATAATGGTTCTTCTGAGAGCATTCATATACACTTTATCTATCTTCCTTTCTCAATTTTTTTTTAAATAAATATGTTGCAGTTATTCGGGTTATGACTGGGGATTTAGCCCATCACCTCCAGACCAATATAATGGGAGATCAATGATTACAGTGCACCTGTATTCAAACATAATACAATTAAGACATTTTGTATTAAACCATTTAAAAACGTGTTGTAAGCTCATCACAATTGGTCACACCACTAAGAGATTTTCGCACTATTGGTAATATGGCAGAACACGTAAAACTTGCTATTCTCTACATTACTCAACCATTTCCCTGGATTACCAGACATGCCTCTGGACTGTCTAGAGAAGCCCTGAGGTTGCCCAGCCATGTCTAGTAACTAGCTATCCATGCCCCTGTATTGGTCAGCCATGCCACCAGACTGCCTTGCCAACCAATTGGACAGTCTATCCATGTCCCCAGAATGCCCAGTCAGAACCCTGGACTGCCAGGTCATATTTTCAGGCTGCCTAGCACTGAGACTGCACATGAGTCATGCACCAGACTACTCCAATCCCTGCTCATGACTTGCCCTGACTGGCACTGTCCTGCTGAGACTTCTCCCCTTTCTCTATGGCACAGGACTCTCTATTCCTTCTCCTGTCTCTTTATTTCTGTCACCTTTATTTACCGCTTGTTTAGCTCTGAGGATATTGGAGATTTACAAATATAAGACGATAAAATATTACTTCATTTATACAACAATATATCTAAATGGAAATGTTACCTATAAAATAATTTTAGCTCTGAAACTTATGTAACATTATTCCCCATCAGTAATCTCAAACACTTTTGTGGGTTTGGAATCCCCAATTCACATCATAAAATGGTATTTAAGGGACTGTCTACTCCAGAATGTTTATTGTTTAAAAAGATAGATAATCTGTAGTGGCTTAGAGGTTTAAAGGTTATAAAGTATATTAATCAAGCAATGATGGACGTGCAAAGCTGGGAAATGGGTAGTAAAGGCTTTATCTATGTTTTTAAATTTTTTAAATTGTAACATTTTCGAGAACACTCTCCCTGTAAGTACTGAAGAGGATAGCAAGTAATATGGCTTCATTCATAAAGAACGCAAACATCTCCCTGGTAATTTAGATCAATATGAGTGGTGCGTATAACCTGCCAAAAATGAGCGCATCTTGTCTCATCCACCTGTGAAAACATTCAGCATTTAATGTGTGGGCACTAAAATAGAACGGAAAGGAAAATATTTCCAAACGTTTTCTTTAAGGAAGATGTATGATTCTGTGAGATCGCTCTCAGGTTTACGTGTATATGTCTACAAAATACATTTTTATCGTATGATGTGTGATACGGTTTTCGATATAAATATTAGAGCCATTATGTGAGCTGGTTTTCTTTCATGATCCAGACAGAACATGTGATTTTAAACAATTTTCCTATTTAATTCCATTATCAATGTTTCTTTGTTCTCTTTGGTATCTTTTGTTGAAAAGCAGGGACATAAGCTTAGGAGCCGGCCCATTTCTGGATCACTATATTGCAGCAGTTTTGCAAGAATGTTATCCATTTGCAAGAGCAGTAGATGACAGCTTTATTTCCTGTCATGTAGTGCTCCAGATTCCTACCTAGGTATCTTTTCAACAAAGAACATTATGGGAACGAAACAAATTTGACAATAGAAATAAATTGGATTTTTTTTTTTTCCAAACGGTATGTTCTGTCTGAATCACAGAAGAAAATGTTTGGTTTTAATCAATTTCTTTAAAAGGACATGAAACTATAGAGTGTACAGTTTTAAAAAACTTTCTGATTTACTTTTATTGTCCTTCCTTTTCTTGGTATGGTTTGTGGAAAAGAAGATTTTAATAACCTGAACCTGTAATACACAGTGCTGACTTCTCAAGGCTTTCCCTAACTGATTTAACCCCTTAGTGAACACACCACTTTTCAATTTTCTGTCCGTTTGGGACCAGGGCTATTTTTACATTTCTGTGGTGTTTGTGTTTAGCTGTTATTTTCTGCTCACTCATTTACTGTACCCACACATATTATATACTGGTTTTCTTGCCATTAAATGGAATTTCTAAAGATACCATTATTTTCATCATATCTTATAATTTACTATAAAAAAAAATATAAAATATGTTACACATCTAAAAACACCCATGCTTAATAGTTTTTGTCCTAAGTTTAGAAATACCCAATGTTTACATGTTCTTTGCTTTTTTTGCAAGTTATAGTGCAATAAGTACAAGTAGCACTTTGCTATTTCCAAAGCATTTTTTTTTTCAAAATTAGCGATAGTTACATTGTAACCCTTCACATGTATATATTTTTTTTAGTAGATAACCCAAAGTATTGATCTAGGCCCATTTTGTTATATTTCATGCCACAATTTCCCCGCCAAATGCGATCAAATAAAAAAAAAATCGTTAACTTTTTCAAAAACTTTTTCACAAACTTTAGGTTTCTCACTGAAATTTATAAACAGCTTGTTCAATCATGGCACAAATGGTTGTAAATGCTTCTCTGGGATCCCCTTTGTTCAGAGATAGCAGACATATGTGGCTTTGGCATTGCTTTTTGGTAATTAGAAGGCCGCTAAATGCCGCTGCGTACCACACTTGTATTAATGCCCAGCAGTGAAGAGGTTAATTAGGTAGCTTGTAGGGAACTTGTAGGGTTAATTTTATCTTTAGTGTAGAGATCAGCCCCCCACCTGACACATCCCACCCCCTAATCACTCCATGACCCCCTCAAGTCTGTCAGTATAAAATAAAAGGGGAGTTCTATCCCCCCTTACCTCCCTGACCCCCCCAAACAGCTCTCTAACCCTCCCCTCTAACTATTAACCGCTATGTTATGTACTGGCAGCTGTCTGCCATTACCCATTTTGCCATATGGATTATTTTTCTATAGTGTAGCTGTCCCCCATTTCCCTATCAACCTACCCCCTCCCAGGTCACTTCCCTACCCCCCTACCAGGTAATTTCCCATGGAACTAAAAGTAAAATACCCCCTCCCTCCTTCATGTTGCACTAAAGTACAGATTTTCTGTAGTGTAGCAGTCCCCACCCCCCCCTGCACGCCCCCTCCCGCCCCTCTCACACACCCTCCCATCCCTCTCACATCCCCTCCTGTACACCTCCCCCAGCGATGGGCAGCCCACCCACCTCCCTCTGATCTCTCCGACACCACCAACGATCAGCACCATTGCTGGCTGATGCAGACAGAGGGGGCCACATTGATTGCCTAAAAAAGGCTATCACATGAAACCTCAACATTGAGGCATCGCTGCAATACCCTGAAAGCATCTGGAAGTGATCACAATCGCTTCCATTGCTTGAAACCCCAGAGGACATGCCAGGTACGTCCTGGGTCATTAACTGACACCCAATGCAGGACGTGCCTGACACGTCCTCATATCTGCAGTACAAAGCATTTTATAGTAACATAATGACAACAGCTAATCTTGTTGTCTGCAGACTAAAGCCTAGATTAAATCCTCCAAATAGGAAAATGGTGGGTGGTGTTTAGCTATTTAAAACCAATTGCAGCAAACAATACATTCATTTGCTTTGAAAATGTTTAGACTTGGCTGATATGTTATAATATATCAATGCAACAATGTCTTGTAATCTCTAAGTTTACTGTCCGTTTAACAATATTATACATTGTGTAAACTCTGCTGCCATCTAGTGCTCAAAAGCATACATGCAAAACTCCAAACGCATGCAAGCTACCTACCTAGGTATTCTCCTCAGCAAATAAAACCACGAGAACAAAGTACATTTGATAATAAAAATACATTGAAAAGTTTTTTTACAATTGTATGTTCTGTCTGAACCATGAAGAAAAATTTATTTGGGTTTTTAATGTAGATAAACTTCATTTGATTCACAAGCAAATCTGAGTTCTAATAATACACCCATCTGCACTGAAGACAGGGTAGATTTTATTTGTATTTTACATTCTTCTTATTTCTCTGTTTTACATCCTGTTCATTCTGTTTACTTATTCTTTCTAACCCCTGAAATTTCCTCCTCCCACCTCTTCATACTCTGCGTATCTGTATAGCTACAACTAGTTCCTTCATTCCTGTGACCTCTCAAACTACACACTCTCCCTAAGCTTGTATCCCACATATTAATTCACTACACTCTGACATCCCAGCTCACCTAAGTCCAGCTGAGATTCATTAGACTCTGACATCCCAGCTCACCTAACACATCTGACCAGCTCCTGTATACAAACTGCATCTGACTCACACACAAGCCCAGCTGAGATTCATTAGACTCTGACATCCCAGCTCACCTAAAACATCTGATGATCAGCTCCTGTATACAAACTGCATCTGACTCACACACAAGTCCAGCTGATATTCATTAGACTATGACATCCCAGCTCACCTGACGCATCTGACCAGCTCCTGTATAAAACTGCATCTGACTCACACACAAGCCCAGCTGAGATTCATTAAACTTTGACATCCCAACTCACCTAACACATCTTACCAGCTCCTGTATACAAACTGCATCTGACTCACACACAAGTCCAGCTGATATTCACTACACTATGACACCCCAGCTCACCTAACGCATCTGACCAGCTTCTGTATACAAACTGCATCTGACTCACACACAAGTCCAGCTGAGATTCACTAGACTCTGACATCCCAGCTCACCTAACACATCTGACCATCTCCTGCATACAAACTGCATCTGACTCACACACAAGCCCAGCTGAGATTCACTAGACTCTGACACCCCAGCTCACCTAACACATCTGACCAGCTCCGGCATCCAAACTGCGTCTGACTCACACACAAAGTCCAGCTGAGATTCACTAGACTCTGACATCCCAGCTCACCTAACACATCTGACCAGCTTCTGTATACAAACTGCATCTGACTCACACACAAGTCCAGCTGAGATTCACTAGACTCTGATATCCCAGCTCAACTAACACATCTGACCAGCTCCTGCATACAAACTGCATCTGACTCACACACAAGCCCAGCAGAGATTCATTAGACTCTGACATCCCAGCTCACCTAACACATCTGACCAGCTCCTGTATACAAACTGCATCTGACTCACACACAAGCCCAGCTGAGATTCATTAGACTCTTACATCCTAGCTCACCTAATACATCTGACCAGGTCCTGTATACAAACTGCATCTGACTCACACACAAGTCCAGCTGATATTCACTACATTCTGACATCCCAGCTCACGTAACACACCTGACCAGCTCCTGTATACAAACTGCATCTGACTTACACACAAGTCCAGCTGAGATTCACTAGACTCTGACATCCCAGCTCACCTAACACATCTGACCAACTCCTGTATACAAACTGCATCTGACTCACAAACAAGCCCATCTGAGATTCACTACATTCTGACATCCCAGCTCATGTAACACATCTGACCAGCTCCTGTATACAAACTGCATCTGACTCACACACAAGCCCAGCTGAGATTCACTACACTCTGACATCCCGATTCCCAGCTCACCTAACACATCTGACCAGCTCCTGTATACAAACTGCATCTGACTCACACACAAGCCCAGCTAAGTTTCAATAGACTCTGACATCCCAGCTCACCTAACACATCTGACCAGCTCCTGTATACAAACTTCATCTGACTCACACACAAGCCCAGCTGAGATTCACTACACTTTGACATCCTAGCTCACCTAAAACATCTGACCAGCTCCTGTATACAAACTGCATCTGACTCACACACAAGCCCAGCTGATATTCACTACATTCTGACATCCCAGCTCATGTAACACATCTGACCAGCTCCTGTATAGAAACTGCATCTGACTCACACACAAGCGCAGCTGAGATTCACTACACTCTGACATCCCAGCTCACCTAAAACATCTGACCAGCTCCTGTATACAAACTGCATCTGACTCACACACAAGTCCAGCTGATATTCACTACATTCTGACATCCCAGCTCATGTAACACATCTGACCAGCTCCTGTATACAAACTGCATCTGACTTACACACAAGTCCAGCTGAGATTCACTACACTCTGACATTCCAGCTCACCTGACACATCTGACCAGCTCCTGTATACAAACTGCATCTGACTCATACACAAGCCCAGCTGAGATTCACTACATTCTGACATCCCAGCTCACCTAACACATCTGACCAGCTCCTGTATACAAAATGCATCTGACTCATACACAAGTCCAGCTGAGATTCATTAGACTCTGACATCCCTGCTCACCTAACACATCTGACCATCGTCTGTATACAAACTGCATCTGACTCACACACAAGTCCAGCTGAGATTCACTAGACTCTGACATCCCAGCTCACCTAACACATCTGACCAGCTCCTGTATACAAACCTCATCTGACTCACACACAAGCCCAGCTGAGATTCATTAGACTCTTACATCCTAGCTCACCTAACACATCTGACCAGCTCCTGTATACAAACTGCATCTGACTCACACACAAGTCCAGCTGATATTCACTACATTCTGACATCCCAGCTCATGTAACACATCTGACCAGCTCCTGTATACAAACTGCATCTGACTTACACATAAGTCCAGCTGATATTCACTACATTCTGACATCCCTGCTCATCTAACACATCTGACCAGCTCCTGTATACAAAATGCATCTGACTCATACACAAGTCCAGCTGAGATTCATTAGACTCTGACATCCCTTCTCACCTAACGCATCTGACCATCTTCTGTATACAAACTGCATCTGACTCACACACAAGTCCAGCTAAGATTCACTACACTCTGACATCCCAGCTCACCTGACACATCTAACCAGCTCCTGTATACAAACTCTATCTGACTCACACACAAGTCCAACTGAGATTCACTACACTCTGACATCCCAGCTCACCTAACACATCTGACCAGCTCCTGTATACAAACTGTATCTGACTCACAAACAAGCCCAGCTGAGATTCACTACACTATGACACCCCAGCTCCCCTAACACATCTGACCAGCTTCTGTATACAAACTGCATCTGACTCACACGCAAGTCCAGCTGAGATTCACTAGACTCTGATATCCCAGCTCACCTAACACATCTGACCAGCTCCTGCATACAAACTGCATCTGTCTCACACACAAAGTCCAGCTGAGATTCACTAGACTCTGACATCCCAGCTCACCTAACACATCTGACCAGCTCCTGTATACAAACTGCATCTGACTCACACACAAGTCCAGCTGAGATTCACTACATTCTGACACCCCAACTCACCTAACACATCTGACCAGCTCCTGCATACAAACTGACTCACATACACTCTGACATCTTAGCTCACCTAACACATCTGATCATCTCCTGCATACAAACTGCATCTGACTCACACACAAGTCCAGCTGAGATTCACTAGACTCTGACATCCCAGCTCACCTAACACATCTGACCAACTCCTGTAAACAAACTGCACCTGACTCACACACAAGCTCAGCTGAGATTCACTACATTCTTACATCCCAGCTCACCTAACACATCTGACCAGCTCCTGTATACAAACTGCATATGACTCATACACAAGCCTAGCTGAGATTCATTAGACTCTGACATCCCAGCTCACCTAACACATTTGACCAGCTCCTGCATACATACTACATCTGACTCACACACAAGTCCAGCTGAGATTCACTACAATATGACATCCCAGCTCAGCTGACACATCTGACCAGCTCCTGTATACAAACTGCATCTGACTCACACACATGCCCAGCTGAGATTCACTACACTCTGACATCCCAGCTCACTTAACGCATCTGACCAGCTCCTGCATACAAACTGCATCTGTTTCACAAACAAGCCCAGCTGAGATTCACTACACAATGACACCCCAGCTCACCTAACACATCTGACCAGCTCCTGCATACAAACTGCATCTGACTCACAAACAAGCCCAGCTGAGATTCACTACACAATGACACCCCAGCTCACCTAACACATCTGACCAGCTCCTGCATACAAACTGCATCTGACTCACACACAAGTCCAGCTAAGATTCACTACACTCTGACATCCCAGCTCACCTGACACATCTAACCAGCTCCTGTATACAAACTCTATCTGACTCACACACAAGTCCAACTGAGATTCACTACACTCTGACATCCCAGCTCACCTAACACATCTGACCAGCTCCTGTATACAAACTGTATCTGACTCACAAACAAGCCCAGCTGAGATTCACTACACTATGACACCCCAGCTCACCTAACACATCTGACCAGCTTCTGTATACAAACTGCATCTGACTCACACGCAAGTCCAGCTGAGATTCACTAGACTCTGATATCCCAGCTCACCTAACACATTTGACCAGCTCCTGCATACAAACTGCATCTGACTCACACACAAAGTCCAGCTGAGATTCACTAGACTCTGACATCCCAGCTCACCTAACACATCTGACCAGCTCCTGTATACAAACTGCATCTGACTCACACACAAGTCCAGCTGAGATTCACTACATTCTGACACCCCAACTCACCTAACACATCTGATCATCTCCTGCATACAAACTGCATCTGACTCACACACAAGTCCAGCTGAGATTCATTAGACTCTGACATCCCAGCTCACCTAACACATTTGACCAGCTCCTGCATACAAACTACATCTGACTCACACACAAGTCCAGCTGAGATTCACTACAATATGACATCCCAGCTCAGCTGACACATCTGACCAACTCCTGTATACAAACTGCATCTGACTCACACACATGCCCAGCTGAGATTCACTACACTCTGACATCCCAGCTCACTTAACGCATCTGACCAGCTCCTGCATACAAACTGCATCTGTTTCACAAACAAGCCCAGCTGAGATTCACTACACAATGACACCCCAGCTCACCTAACACATCTGACCAGCTCCTGCATACAAACTGCATCTGACTCACAAACAAGCCCAGCTGAGATTCACTAGACTCTGACATCCCAGCTCAACTAACACATCTGACCAGCTCCTGCATACAAACTGCATCTGACTCACACACAAGCCCAGCTGAGATTCATTAGACTCTGACATCCCAGCTCACTTAACACATCTGACCAGCTCCTGTATACAAACTTCATCTGACCAACACACAAGCCCAGCTGAGATTCTTTAGACTCTTACATCCTAGCTCACCTAACACATCTGACCAGCTCCTGTATACAAACTGCATCTGACTCACACACAAGTCCAGCTGAGATTCACTAGACTCTGACATCCCAGCTCACCTAACACATCTGACCAGCTCCTGCATACAAACTGCATCTGACTCACACACAAAGTCCAGCTGAGATTCACTAGACTCTGACATCCCAGCTCACCTAACACATCTGACCAGCTCCTCTATACAAACTGCATCTGACTCACACACAAGTCCAGCTGAGATTCACTACATTCTGACACCCCAACTCACCTAACACATCTGACCAGCTCCTGCATACAAACTGACTCACTACACTCTGACATCTTAGCTCACCTAACACATCTGATCATCTCCTGCATACAAACTGCATCTGACTCACACACAAGTCCAGCTGAGATTCACTAGACTCTGACATCCTAGCTCACCTAACACATCTGACTAACTCCTGTAAACAAACTGCATCTGACTCACACACAAGTCCAGCTGAGATTCACTACATTCTTACATCCCAGCTCACCTAACACATCTGACCAGCTCCTGTATACAAACTGCATCTGACTCATACACAAGCCCAGCTGAGATTCATTAGACTCTGACATCCCAGCTCACCTAACACATTTGACCAGCTCCTGCATACAAACTGCATCTGACTCACACACAAGTCCAGCTGAGATTCACTACAATATGACATCCCAGCTCATGTAACACATCTGACCAACTCCTGTATACAAACTGCATCTGACTCACACACAAGCCCAGCTGAGATTCACTACACTCTGACATCCCAGCTCACCTAACGCATCTGACCAGCTCCTGCATACAAACTGCATCTGTTTCACAAACAAGCCCAGCTGAGATTCACTACACAATGACACCCCAGCTCACCTAACACATCTGACCAGCTCCTGCATACAAACTTCATCTGACTCACAAACAAGCCCAGCTGAGATTCACTAGACTCTGACATCCCAGCTCAACTAACACATCTGACCCACTCCTGCATACAAACTGCATCTGACTCACACACAAGCCCAGCTAAGATTCATTAGACTCTGACATCCCAGCTCACCTAACACATCTGACCAGCTCCTGTATACAAACTTCATCTGACTCACACACAAGCCCAGCTGAGATTCTTTAGACTCTTACATCCTAGCTCACCTAACACATCTGACCAGCTCCTGTATACAAACTGCATCTGACTCACACACAAGTCCAGCTGATATTCATTAGACTCTGACATCCCAGCTCACCTAACACATCTGACCAGCTCCTGTATACAAACTTCATCTGACTCACACACAAGTCCAGCTAAGATTCACTAGACTCTGACATCCCAGCTCACCTAACACATTTGACCAGCTCCTGATACAAACTGCATCTGACTCACACACAAGCCCAGCTGAGATTCACTACATTCTGACATCCCAGCTCATGTAACACATCTGACCAGCTCCTGTATACAAACTGCATCTGACTCACACACAAGCCCAGCTGAGATTCACTAGAGTCTGACATCCCGATTCCCAGCTCACCTAACACATCTGACCAGCTCCTGTATACAAACTGCATCTGACTCACACACAAGCCCAGCTGAGATTCATTAGACTCTGACATCCCAGCTCACCTAACACATCTGACCAGCTCCTGTATAAAAAACTTCATCTGACTCACACACAAGCCCAGCTGAGATTCACTACATTCTGACTTCCCAGCTCCCGTAAAACATCTGACCAGCTCCTGTATACAAACTGCATCTGACTCACACACAAGTCCAGCTGATATTCACTACATTCTGACATCCCAGCTCATGTAACACATCTGACCAGCTCCTGTATACAAACTGCATCTGACTTACACACAAGTCCAGCTGAGATTCACTACACTCTGACATTCCAGCTCACCTGACACATCTGACCAGCTCCTGTATACAAACTGCATCTGACTCATACACAAGCCCAGCTGAGATTCACTACATTCTGACATCCCAACTCACCTAACACATCTGACCGGCTCCTGTATACAAAATGCATCTGACTCATACACAAGTCCTGCTGAGATTCACTAGACTCTGACATCTTAGCTCACCTAACACATCTGATCATCTCCTGCATACAAACTGCATCTGACTCACACACAAGTCCAGCTGAGATTCACTAGACTCTGACATCCCAGCTCACCTAACACATCTGACCAACTCCTGTAAACAAACTGCATCTGACTCACACACAAGCTCAGCTGAGATTCACTACATTCTTACATCCCAGCTCACCTAACACATCTGACCAGCTCCTGTATACAAACTGCATATGACTCATACACAAGCCTAGCTGAGATTCATTAGACTCTGACATCCCAGCTCACCTAACACATTTGACCAGCTCCTGCATACAAACTACATCTGACTCACACACAAGTCCAGCTGAGATTCACTACAATATGACATCCCAGCTCAGCTGACACATCTGACCAGCTCCTGCATACAAACTGCATCTGTTTCACAAACAAGCCCAGCTGAGATTCACTACACAATGACACCCCAGCTCACCTAACACATCTGACCAGCTCCTGCATACAAACTGCATCTGACTCACACACAAGTCCAGCTAAGATTCACTACACTCTGACATCCCAGCTCACCTGACACATCTAACCAGCTCCTGTATACAAACTCTATCTGACTCACACACAAGTCCAACTGAGATTCACTACACTCTGACATCCCAGCTCACCTAACACATCTGACCAGCTCCTGTATACAAACTGTATCTGACTCACAAACAAGCCCAGCTGAGATTCACTACACTATGACACCCCAGCTCACCTAACACATCTGACCAGCTTCTGTATACAAACTGCATCTGACTCACACGCAAGTCCAGCTGAGATTCACTAGACTCTGATATCCCAGCTCACCTAACACATCTGACCAGCTCCTGCATACAAACTGCATCTGACTCACACACAAAGTCCAGCTGAGATTCACTAGACTCTGACATCCCAGCTCACCTAACACATCTGACCAGCTCCTGTATACAAACTGCATCTGACTCACACACAAGTCCAGCTGAGATTCACTACATTCTGACACCCCAACTCACCTAACACATCTGACCAGCTCCTGCATACAAACTGACTCACATACACTCTGACATCTTAGCTCACCTAACACATCTGATCATCTCCTG
The DNA here is from genome assembly GCF_027579735.1 of Bombina bombina. Taxonomy (NCBI): domain Eukaryota; kingdom Metazoa; phylum Chordata; class Amphibia; order Anura; family Bombinatoridae; genus Bombina; species Bombina bombina. The sequence goes on along the minus strand of NC_069503.1, from coordinate 149,449,873 downwards.
CATACAAACTGCATCTGACTCACACACAAGTCCAGCTGAGATTCACTAGACTCTGACATCCCAGCTCACCTAACACATCTGACCAACTCCTGTAAACAAACTGCATCTGACTCACACACAAGCTCAGCTGAGATTCACTACATTCTTACATCCCAGCTCACCTAACACATCTGACCAGCTCCTGTATACAAACTGCATATGACTCATACACAAGCCTAGCTGAGATTCATTAGACTCTGACATCCCAGCTCACCTAACACATTTGACCAGCTCCTGCATACAAACTACATCTGACTCACACACAAGTCCAGCTGAGATTCACTACAATATGACATCCCAGCTCAGCTGACACATCTGACCAACTCCTGTATACAAACTGCATCTGACTCACACACATGCCCAGCTGAGATTCACTACACTCTGACATCCCAGCTCACTTAACGCATCTGACCAGCTCCTGCATACAAACTGCATCTGTTTCACAAACAAGCCCAACTGAGATTCACTACACAATGACACCCCAGCTCACCTAACACATCTGACCAGCTCCTGCATACAAACTGCATCTGACTCACAAACAAGCCCAGCTGAGATTCACTACACAATGACACCCCAGCTCACCTAACACATCTGACCAGCTCCTGCATACAAACTGCATCTGACTCACACACAAGTCCAGCTAAGATTCACTACACTCTGACATCCCAGCTCACCTGACACATCTAACCAGCTCCTGTATACAAACTCTATCTGACTCACACACAAGTCCAACTGAGATTCACTAGACTCTGACATCCCAGCTCACCTAACACATCTGACCAGCTCCTGTATACAAACTGCATCTGACTCACACACAAGTCCAGCTGAGATTCACTACATTCTGACACCCCAACTCACCTAACACATCTGACCAGCTCCTGCATACAAACTGACTCACATACACTCTGACATCTTAGCTCACCTAACACATCTGATCATCTCCTGCATACAAACTGCATCTGACTCACACACAAGTCCAGCTGAGATTCACTAGACTCTGACATCCCAGCTCACCTAACACATCTGACCAACTCCTGTAAACAAACTGCATCTGACTCACACACAAGCTCAGCTGAGATTCACTACATTCTTACATCCCAGCTCACCTAACACATCTGACCAGCTCCTGTATACAAACTGCATATGACTCATACACAAGCCTAGCTGAGATTCATTAGACTCTGACATCCCAGCTCACCTAACACATTTGACCAGCTCCTGCATACAAACTACATCTGACTCACACACAAGTCCAGCTGAGATTCACTACAATATGACATCCCAGCTCAGCTGACACATCTGACCAACTCCTGTATACAAACTGCATCTGACTCACACACATGCCCAGCTGAGATTCACTACACTCTGACATCCCAGCTCACTTAACGCATCTGACCAGCTCCTGCATACAAACTGCATCTGTTTCACAAACAAGCCCAGCTGAGATTCACTACACAATGACACCCCAGCTCACATAACACATCTGACCAGCTCCTGCATACAAACTGCATCTGACTCACAAACAAGCCCAGCTGAGATTCACTACACAATGACACCCCAGCTCACCTAACACATCTGACCAGCTCCTGCATACAAACTGCATCTGACTCACACACAAGTCCAGCTAAGATTCACTACACTCTGACATCCCAGCTCACCTGACACATCTAACCAGCTCCTGTATACAAACTCTATCTGACTCACACACAAGTCCAACTGAGATTCACTACACTCTGACATCCCAGCTCACCTAACACATCTGACCAGCTCCTGTATACAAACTGCATCTGACTCACAAACAAGCCCAGCTGAGATTCACTACACTATGACACCCCAGCTCACCTAACACATCTGACCAGCTTCTGTATACAAACTGCATCTGACTCACACGCAAGTCCAGCTGAGATTCACTAGACTCTGATATCCCAGCTCACCTAACACATCTGACCAGCTCCTGCATACAAACTGCATCTGACTCACACACAAAGTCCAGCTGAGATTCACTAGACTCTGACATCCCAGCTCACCTAACACATCTGACCAGCTCCTGTATACAAACTGCATCTGACTCACACACAAGTCCAGCTGAGATTCACTACATTCTGACACCCCAACTCACCTAACACATCTGACCAGCTCCTGCATACAAACTGCATATGACTCATACACAAGCCTAGCTGAGATTCATTAGACTCTGACATCCCAGCTCACCTAACACATTTGACCAGCTCCTGCATACAAACTACATCTGACTCACACACAAGTCCAGCTGAGATTCACTACAATATGACATCCCAGCTCAGCTGACACATCTGACCAACTCCTGTATACAAACTGCATCTGACTCACACACATGCCCAGCTGAGATTCACTACACTCTGACATCCCAGCTCACTTAACGCATCTGACCAGCTCCTGCATACAAACTGCATCTGTTTCACAAACAAGCCCAGCTGAGATTCACTACACAATGACACCCCAGCTCACCTAACACATCTGACCAGCTCCTGCATACAAACTGCATCTGACTCACAAACAAGCCCAGCTGAGATTCACTAGACTCTGACATCCCAGCTCAACTAACACATCTGACCAGCTCCTGCATACAAACTGCATCTGACTCACACACAAGCCCAGCTGAGATTCATTAGACTCTGACATCCCAGCTCACTTAACACATCTGACCAGCTCCTGTATACAAACTTCATCTGACCAACACACAAGCCCAGCTGAGATTCTTTAGACTCTTACATCCTAGCTCACCTAACACATCTGACCAGCTCCTGTATACAAACTGCATCTGACTCACACACAAGTCCAGCTGAGATTCACTAGACTCTGACATCCCAGCTCACCTAACACATCTGACCAGCTCCTGCATACAAACTGCATCTGACTCACACACAAAGTCCAGCTGAGATTCACTAGACTCTGACATCCCAGCTCACCTAACACATCTGACCAGCTCCTCTATACAAACTGCATCTGACTCACACACAAGTCCAGCTGAGATTCACTACATTCTGACACCCCAACTCACCTAACACATCTGACCAGCTCCTGCATACAAACTGACTCACTACACTCTGACATCTTAGCTCACCTAACACATCTGATCATCTCCTGCATACAAACTGCATCTGACTCACACACAAGTCCAGCTGAGATTCACTAGACTCTGACATCCTAGCTCACCTAACACATCTGACTAACTCCTGTAAACAAACTGCATCTGACTCACACACAAGTCCAGCTGAGATTCACTACATTCTTACATCCCAGCTCACCTAACACATCTGACCAGCTCCTGTATACAAACTGCATCTGACTCATACACAAGCCCAGCTGAGATTCATTAGACTCTGACATCCCAGCTCACCTAACACATTTGACCAGCTCCTGCATACAAACTACATCTGACTCACACACAAGTCCAGCTGAGATTCACTACAATATGACATCCCAGCTCATGTAACACATCTGACCAACTCCTGTATACAAACTGCATCTGACTCACACACAAGCCCAGCTGAGATTCACTACACTCTGACATCCCAGCTCACCTAACGCATCTGACCAGCTCCTGCATACAAACTGCATCTGTTTCACAAACAAGCCCAGCTGAGATTCACTACACAATGACACCCCAGCTCACCTAACACATCTGACCAGCTCCTGCATACAAACTTCATCTGACTCACAAACAAGCCCAGCTGAGATTCACTAGACTCTGACATCCCAGCTCACCTAACACATCTGACCAGCTCCTGTATACAAACTTCATCTGACTCACACACAAGCCCAGCTGAGATTCTATAGACTCTTACATCCTAGCTCACCTAACACATCTGACCAGCTCCTGTATACAAACTGCATCTGACTCACACACAAGTCCAGCTGATATTCATTAGACTCTGACATCCCAGCTCACCTAACACATCTGACCAGCTCCTGTATACAAACTTCATCTGACTCACACACAAGTCCAGCTAAGATTCACTAGACTCTGACATCCCAGCTCACCTAACACATTTGACCAGCTCCTGATACAAACTGCATCTGACTCACACACAAGCCCAGCTGAGATTCACTACATTCTGACATCCCAGCTCATGTAACACATCTGACCAGCTCCTGTATACAAACTGCATCTGACTCACACACAAGCCCAGCTGAGATTCACTAGAGTCTGACGGGAGCTGGTCAGATGTGTTAGCTCACCTAACACATCTGACCAGCTCCTGTATACAAACTGCATCTGACTCACACACAAGCCCAGCTGAGATTCATTAGACTCTGACATCCCAGCTCACCTAACACATCTGACCAGCTCCTGTATAAAAAACTTCATCTGACTCACACACAAGCCCAGCTGAGATTCACTACATTCTGACTTCCCAGCTCCCGTAACACATCTGACCAGCTCCTGTATACAAACTGCATCTGACTCACACACAAGTCCAGCTGATATTCACTACATTCTGACATCCCAGCTCATGTAACACATCTGACCAGCTCCTGTATACAAACTGCATCTGACTTACACACAAGTCCAGCTGAGATTCACTACACTCTGACATTCCAGCTCACCTGACACATCTGACCAGCTCCTGTATACAAACTGCATCTGACTCATACACAAGCCCAGCTGAGATTCACTACATTCTGACATCCCAACTCACCTAACACATCTGACCGGCTCCTGTATACAAAATGCATCTGACTCATACACAAGTCCTGCTGAGATTCACTAGACTCTGACATCTTAGCTCACCTAACACATCTGATCATCTCCTGCATACAAACTGCATCTGACTCACACACAAGTCCAGCTGAGATTCACTAGACTCTGACATCCCAGCTCACCTAACACATCTGACCAACTCCTGTAAACAAACTGCATCTGACTCACACACAAGCTCAGCTGAGATTCACTACATTCTTACATCCCAGCTCACCTAACACATCTGACCAGCTCCTGTATACAAACTGCATATGACTCATACACAAGCCTAGCTGAGATTCATTAGACTCTGACATCCCAGCTCACCTAACACATTTGACCAGCTCCTGCATACAAACTACATCTGACTCACACACAAGTCCAGCTGAGATTCACTACAATATGACATCCCAGCTCAGCTGACACATCTGACCAACTCCTGTATACAAACTGCATCTGACTCACACACATGCCCAGCTGAGATTCACTACACTCTGACATCCCAGCTCACTTAACGCATCTGACCAGCTCCTGCATACAAACTGCATCTGTTTCACAAACAAGCCCAGCTGAGATTCACTACACAATGACACCCCAGCTCACCTAACACATCTGACCAGCTCCTGCATACAAACTGCATCTGACTCACACACAAGTCCAGCTAAGATTCACTACACTCTGACATCCCAGCTCACCTGACACATCTAACCAGCTCCTGTATACAAACTCTATCTGACTCACACACAAGTCCAACTGAGATTCACTAGACTCTGATATCCCAGCTCACCTAACACATCTGACCAGCTCCTGCATACAAACTGCATCTGACTCACACACAAAGTCCAGCTGAGATTCACTAGACTCTGACATCCCAGCTCACCTAACACATCTGACCAGCTCCTCTATACAAACTGCATCTGACTCACACAGAAGTCCAGCTGAGATTCACTACATTCTGACACCCAAACTCACCTAACACATCTGACCAGCTCCTGCATACAAACTGACTCACTACACTCTGACATCTTAGCTCACCTAACACATCTGATCATCTCCTGCATACATACTGCATCTGACTCACACACAAGTCCAGCTGAGATTCACTAGACTCTGACATCCTAGCTCACCTAACACATCTGACTAACTCCTGTAAACAAACTGCATCTGACTCACACACAAGTCCAGCTGAGATTCACTACATTCTTACATCCCAGCTCACCTAACACATCTGACCAGCTCCTGTATACAAACTGCATCTGACTCATACACAAGCCCAGCTGAGATTCATTAGACTCTGACATCCCAGCTCACCTAACACATTTGACCAGCTCCTGCATACAAACTACATCTGACTCACACACAAGTCCAGCTGAGATTCACTACAATATGACATCCCAGCTCATGTAACACATCTGACCAACTCCTGTATACAAACTGCATCTGACTCACACACAAGCCCAGCTGAGATTCACTACACTCTGACATCCCAGCTCACCTAACGCATCTGACCAGCTCCTGCATACAAACTGCATCTGTTTCACAAACAAGCCCAGCTGAGATTCACTACACAATGACACCCCAGCTCACCTAACACATCTGACCAGCTCCTGCATACAAACTTCATCTGACTCACAAACAAGCCCAGCTGAGATTCACTAGACTCTGACATCCCAGCTCAACTAACACATCTGACCCACTCCTGCATACAAACTGCATCTGACTCACACACAAGCCCAGCTAAGATTCATTAGACTCTGACATCCCAGCTCACCTAACACATCTGACCAGCTCCTGTATATAAACTTCATCTGACTCACACACAAGCCCAGCTGAGATTCTTTAGACTCTTACATCCTAGCTCACCTAACACATCTGACCAGCTCCTGTATACAAACTGCATCTGACTCACACACAAGTCCAGCTGATATTCATTAGACTCTGACATCCCAGCTCACCTAACACATCTGACCAGCTCCTGTATACAAACTTCATCTGACTCACACACAAGTCCAGCTAAGATTCACTAGACTCTGACATCCCAGCTCACCTAACACATTTGACCAGCTCCTGATACAAACTGCATCTGACTCACACACAAGCCCAGCTGAGATTCACTAGATTCTGACATCCCAGCTCATGTAACACATCTGACCAGCTCCTGTATACAAACTGCATCTGACTCACACACAAGCCCAGCTGAGATTCACTAGAGTCTGACATCCCGATTCCCAGCTCACCTAACACATCTGACCAGCTCCTGTATACAAACTGCATCTGACTCACACACAAGCCCAGCTGAGATTCATTAGACTCTGACATCCCAGCTCACCTAACACATCTGACCAGCTCCTGTATACAAACTTCATCTGACTCACACACAAGCCCAGCTGAGATTCACTACATTCTGACTTCCCAGCTCCCGTAACACATCTGACCAGCTCCTGTATACAAACTGCATCTGACTCACACACAAGTCCAGCTGATATTCACTACATTCTGACATCCCAGCTCATGTAACACATCTGACCAGCTCCTGTATACAAACTGCATCTGACTTACACACAAGTCCAGCTGAGATTCACTACACTCTGACATTCCAGCTCACCTGACACATCTGACCAGCTCCTGTATACAAACTGCATCTGACTCATACACAAGCCCAGCTGAGATTCACTACATTCTGACATCCCAACTCACCTAACACATCTGACCGGCTCCTGTATACAAAATGCATCTGACTCATACACAAGTCCTGCTGAGATTCACTAGACTCTGACATCTTAGCTCACCTAACACATCTGATCATCTCCTGCATACAAACTGCATCTGACTCACACACAAGTCCAGCTGAGATTCACTAGACTCTGACATCCCAGCTCACCTAACACATTTGACCAGCTCCTGCATACAAACTACATCTGACTCACACACAAGTCCAGCTGAGATTCACTACAATATGACATCCCAGCTCATGTAACACATCTGACCAACTCCTGTATACAAACTGCATCTGACTCACACACAAGCCCAGCTGAGATTCACTACACTCTGACATCCCAGCTCACCTAACGCATCTGACCAGCTCCTGCATACAAACTGCATCTGTTTCACAAACAAGCCCAGCTGAGATTCACTACACAATGACACCCCAGCTCACCTAACACATCTGACCAGCTCCTGCATACAAACTTCATCTGACTCACAAACAAGCCCAGCTGAGATTCACTAGACTCTGACATCCCAGCTCAACTAACACATCTGACCCACTCCTGCATACAAACTGCATCTGACTCACACACAAGCCCAGCTAAGATTCATTAGACTCTGACATCCCAGCTCACCTAACACATCTGACCAGCTCCTGTATATAAACTTCATCTGACTCACACACAAGCCCAGCTGAGATTCTCTAGACTCTTACATCCTAGCTCACCTAACACATCTGACCAGCTCCTGTATACAAACTGCATCTGACTCACACACAAGTCCAGCTGATATTCATTAGACTCTGACATCCCAGCTCACCTAACACATCTGACCAGCTCCTGTATACAAACTTCATCTGACTCACAAACAAGTCCAGCTAAGATTCACTAGACTCTGACATCCCAGCTCACCTAACACATTTGACCAGCTCCTGATACAAACTGCATCTGACTCACACACAAGCCCAGCTGAGATTCACTAGATTCTGACATCCCAGCTCATGTAACACATCTGACCAGCTCCTGTATACAAACTGCATCTGACTCACACACAAGCCCAGCTGAGATTCACTAGAGTCTGACATCCCGATTCCCAGCTCACCTAACACATCTGACCAGCTCCTGTATACAAACTGCATCTGACTCACACACAAGCCCAGCTGAGATTCATTAGACTCTGACATCCCAGCTCACCTAACACATCTGACCAGCTCCTGTATAAAAAACTTCATCTGACTCACACACAAGCCCAGCTGAGATTCACTACATTCTGACTTCCCAGCTCCCGTAACACATCTGACCAGCTCCTGTATACAAACTGCATCTGACTCACACACAAGTCCAGCTGATATTCACTACATTCTGACATCCCAGCTCATGTAACACATCTGACCAGCTCCTGTATACAAACTGCATCTGACTTACACACAAGTCCAGCTGAGATTCACTACACTCTGACATTCCAGCTCACCTGACACATCTGACCAGCTCCTGTATACAAACTGCATCTGACTCATACACAAGCCCAGCTGAGATTCACTACATTCTGACATCCCAACTCACCTAACACATCTGACCGGCTCCTGTATACAAAATGCATCTGACTCATACACAAGTCCTGCTGAGATTCACTAGACTCTGACATCTTAGCTCACCTAACACATCTGATCATCTCCTGCATACAAACTGCATCTGACTCACACACAAGTCCAGCTGAGATTCACTAGACTCTGACATCCCAGCTCACCTAACACATCTGACCAACTCCTGTAAACAAACTGCATCTGACTCACACACAAGCTCAGCTGAGATTCACTACATTCTTACATCCCAGCTCACCTAACACATCTGACCAGCTCCTGTATACAAACTGCATATGACTCATACACAAGCCTAGCTGAGATTCATTAGACTCTGACATCCCAGCTCACCTAACACATTTGACCAGCTCCTGCATACAAACTACATCTGACTCACACACAAGTCCAGCTGAGATTCACTACAATATGAAATCCCAGCTCAGCTGACACATCTGACCAACTCCTGTATACAAACTGCATCTGACTCACACACATGCCCAGCTGAGATTCACTACACTCTGACATCCCAGCTCACTTAACGCATCTGACCAGCTCCTGCATACAAACTGCATCTGTTTCACAAACAAGCCCAGCTGAGATTCACTACACAATGACACCCCAGCTCACCTAACACATCTGACCAGCTCCTGCATACAAACTGCATCTGACTCACACACAAGTCCAGCTAAGATTCACTACACTCTGACATCCCAGCTCACCTGACACATCTAACCAGCTCCTGTATACAAACTCTATCTGACTCACACACAAGTCCAACTGAGATTCACTACACTCTGACATCCCAGCTCACCTAACACATCTGACCAGCTCCTGTATACAAACTGTATCTGACTCACAAACAAGCCCAGCTGAGATTCACTACACTATGACACCCCAGCTCACCTAACACATCTGACCAGCTTCTGTATACAAACTGCATCTGACTCACACGCAAGTCCAGCTGAGATTCACTAGACTCTGATATCCCAGCTCACCTAACACATCTGACCAGCTCCTGCATACAAACTGCATCTGACTCACACACAAAGTCCAGCTGAGATTCACTAGACTCTGACATCCCAGCTCACCTAACACATCTGACCAGCTCCTCTATACAAACTGCATCTGACTCACACAGAAGTCCAGCTGAGATTCACTACATTCTGACACCCAAACTCACCTAACACATCTGACCAGCTCCTGCATACAAACTGACTCACTACACTCTGACATCTTAGCTCACCTAACACATCTGATCATCTCCTGCATACATACTGCATCTGACTCACACACAAGTCCAGCTGAGATTCACTAGACTCTGACATCCTAGCTCACCTAACACATCTGACTAACTCCTGTAAACAAACTGCATCTGACTCACACACAAGTCCAGCTGAGATTCACTACATTCTTACATCCCAGCTCACCTAACACATCTGACCAGCTCCTGTATACAAACTGCATCTGACTCATACACAAGCCCAGCTGAGATTCATTAGACTCTGACATCCCAGCTCACCTAACACATTTGACCAGCTCCTGCATACAAACTACATCTGACTCACACACAAGTCCAGCTGAGATTCACTACAATATGACATCCCAGCTCATGTAACACATCTGACCAACTCCTGTATACAAACTGCATCTGACTCACACACAAGCCCAGCTGAGATTCACTACACTCTGACATCCCAGCTCACCTAACGCATCTGACCAGCTCCTGCATACAAACTGCATCTGTTTCACAAACAAGCCCAGCTGAGATTCACTACACAATGACACCCCAGCTCACCTAACACATCTGACCAGCTCCTGCATACAAACTTCATCTGACTCACAAACAAGCCCAGCTGAGATTCACTAGACTCTGACATCCCAGCTCAACTAACACATCTGACCCACTCCTGCATACAAACTGCATCTGACTCACACACAAGCCCAGCTAAGATTCATTAGACTCTGACATCCCAGCTCACCTAACACATCTGACCAGCTCCTGTATACAAACTTCATCTGACTCACACACAAGCCCAGCTGAGATTCTTTAGACTCTTACATCCTAGCTCACCTAACACATCTGACCAGCTCCTGTATACAAACTGCATCTGACTCACACACAAGTCCAGCTGATATTCATTAGACTCTGACATCCCAGCTCACCTAACACATCTGACCAGCTCCTGTATACAAACTTCATCTGACTCACACACAAGTCCAGCTAAGATTCACTAGACTCTGACATCCCAGCTCACCTAACACATTTGACCAGCTCCTGATACAAACTGCATCTGACTCACACACAAGCCCAGCTGAGATTCACTAGATTCTGACATCCCAGCTCATGTAACACATCTGACCAGCTCCTGTATACAAACTGCATCTGACTCACACACAAGCCCAGCTGAGATTCACTAGAGTCTGACATCCCGATTCCCAGCTCACCTAACACATCTGACCAGCTCCTGTATACAAACTGCATCTGACTCACACACAAGCCCAGCTGAGATTCATTAGACTCTGACATCCCAGCTCACCTAACACATCTGACCAGCTCCTGTATAAAAAACTTCATCTGACTCACACACAAGCCCAGCTGAGATTCACTACATTCTGACTTCCCAGCTCCCGTAAAACACATCTGACCAGCTCCTGTATACAAACTGCATCTGACTCACACACAAGTCCAGCTGATATTCACTACATTCTGACATCCCAGCTCATGTAACACATCTGACCAGCTCCTGTATACAAACTGCATCTGACTTACACACAAGTCCAGCTGAGATTCACTACACTCTGACATTCCAGCTCACCTGACACATCTGACCAGCTCCTGTATACAAACTGCATCTGACTCATACACAAGCCCAGCTGAGATTCACTACATTCTGACATCCCAACTCACCTAACACATCTGACCGGCTCCTGTATACAAAATGCATCTGACTCATACACAAGTCCTGCTGAGATTCACTAGACTCTGACATCTTAGCTCACCTAACACATCTGATCATCTCCTGCATACAAACTGCATCTGACTCACACACAAGTCCAGCTGAGATTCACTAGACTCTGACATCCCAGCTCACCTAACACATCTGACCAACTCCTGTAAACAAACTGCATCTGACTCACACACAAGCTCAGCTGAGATTCACTACATTCTTACATCCCAGCTCACCTAACACATCTGACCAGCTCCTGTATACAAACTGCATATGACTCATACACAAGCCTAGCTGAGATTCATTAGACTCTGACATCCCAGCTCACCTAACACATTTGACCAGCTCCTGCATACAAACTACATCTGACTCACACACAAGTCCAGCTGAGATTCACTACAATATGACATCCCAGCTCAGCTGACACATCTGACCAACTCCTGTATACAAACTGCATCTGACTCACACACATGCCCAGCTGAGATTCACTACACTCTGACATCCCAGCTCACTTAACGCATCTGACCAGCTCCTGCATACAAACTGCATCTGTTTCACAAACAAGCCCAGCTGAGATTCACTACACAATGACACCCCAGCTCACCTAACACATCTGACCAGCTCCTGCATACAAACTGCATCTGACTCACACACAAGTCCAGCTAAGATTCACTACACTCTGACATCCCAGCTCACCTGACACATCTAACCAGCTCCTGTATACAAACTCTATCTGACTCACACACAAGTCCAACTGAGATTCACTACACTCTGACATCCCAGCTCACCTAACACATCTGACCAGCTCCTGTATACAAACTGTATCTGACTCACAAACAAGCCCAGCTGAGATTCACTACACTATGACACCCCAGCTCACCTAACACATCTGACCAGCTTCTGTATACAAACTGCATCTGACTCACACGCAAGTCCAGCTGAGATTCACTAGACTCTGATATCCCAGCTCACCTAACACATCTGACCAGCTCCTGCATACAATCTGCATCTGACTCACACACAAAGTCCAGCTGAGATTCACTAGACTCTGACATCCCAGCTCACCTAACACATCTGACCAGCTCCTGCATACAAACTGCATCTGACTCACACACAAAGTCCAGCTGAGATTCACTAGACTCTGACATCCCAGCTCACCTAACACATCTGACCAGCTCCTGTATACAAACTGCATCTGACTCACACACAATTCCAGCTGAGATTCACTACATTCTGACACCCCAACTCACCTAACACATCTTACCAGCTCCTGCATACAAACTGACTCACTACACTCTGACATCTTAGCTCACCTAACACATCTGATCATCTCCTGCATACAAACTGCATCTGACTCACACACAAGTCCAGCTGAGATTCACTAGACTCTGACATCCCAGCTCACCTAACACATCTGACCAACTCCTGTAAACGAACTGCATCTGACTCACACACAAGCTCAGCTGAGATTCACTACATTCTTACATCCCAGCTCACCTAACACATCTGACCAGCTCCTGTATACAAACTGCATATGACTCATACACAAGCCTAGCTGAGATTCATTAGACTCTGACATCCCAGCTCACCTAACACATTTGACCAGCTCCTGCATACAAACTACATCTGACTCACACACAAGTCCAGCTGAGATTCACTACAATATGACATCCCAGCTCAGCTGACACATCTGACCAACTCCTGTATACAAACTGCATCTGACTCACAAACAAGCCCAGCTGAGATTCACTACACAATGACACCCCAGCTCACCTAACACATCTGACCAGCTCCTGCATACAAACTGCATCTGACTCACAAACAAGCCCAGCTAAGATTCACTAGACTCTGACATCCCAGCTCAACTAAAACATCTGACCAGCTCCTGCATACAAACTGCATCTGACTCACACACAAGCCCAGCTGAGATTCATTAGACTCTGACATCCCAGCTCACTTAACACATCTGACCAGCTCCTGTATACAAACTTCATCTGACCCACACACAAGCCCAGCTGAGATTCTTTAGACTCTTACATCCTAGCTCACGTAACACATCTGACCAGCTCCTGTATACAAACTGCATCTGACTCACACACAAGTCCAGCTGAGATTCACTAGACTCTGACATCCCAGCTCACCTAACACATCTGACCAGCTCCTGCATACAAACTGCATCTGACTCACACACAAAGTCCAGCTGAGATTCACTAGACTCTGACATCCCAGCTCACCTAACACATCTGAGCAGCTCCTCTATACAAACTGCATCTGACTCACACACAAGTCCAGCTGAGATTCACTACATTCTGACACCCCAACTCACCTAACACATCTGACCAGCTCCTGCATACAAACTGACTCACTACACTCTGACATCTTAGCTCACCTAACACATCTGATCATCTCCTGCATACAAACTGCATCTGACTCACACACAAGTCCAGCTGAGATTCACTAGACTCTGACATCCGAGCTCACCTAACACATCTGACTAACTCCTGTAAACAAACTGCATCTGACTCACACACAAGCCCAGCTGAGATTCACTACACTCTGACATCCCAGCTCACCTAACGCATCTGACCAGCTCCTGCATACAAACTGCATCTGTTTCACAAACAAGCCCATCTGAGATTCACTACACAATGACACCCCAGCTCACCTAACACATCTGACCAGCTCCTGCATACAAACTTCATCTGACTCACAAACAAGCCCAGCTGAGATTCACTAGACTCTGACATCCCAGCTCAACTAACACATCTGACCCACTCCTGCATACAAACTGCATCTGACTCACACACAAGCCCAGCTGAGATTCATTAGACTCTGACATCCCAGCTCACCTAACACATCTGACCAGCTCCTGTATACAAACTTCATCTGACTCACACACAAGCCCAGCTGAGATTCTTTAGACTCTTACATCCTAGCTCACCTAACACATCTGACCAGCTCCTGTATACAAACTGCATCTGACTCACACACAAGTCCAGCTGATATTCATTAGACTCTGACATCCCAGCTCACCTAACACATCTGACCAGCTCCTGTATACAAACTTCATCTGACTCACACACAAGTCCAGCTAAGATTCACTAGACTCTGACATCCCAGCTCACCTAACACATCTGACCAGCTCCTGATACAAACTGCATCTGACTCACACACAAGCCCAGCTGAGATCACTACATCTGACATCCCAGCTAATGTAACACATCTGACCAGCTCCTGTATACAAACTGCATCTGACTCACACACAAGCCCAGCTGAGATTCACTACACTCTGACATCCCAGCTCACCTAACACATCTGACCATCTCCTGTATACAAACTGCATCTGACTCACACACAAGTCCAGCTGAGATTCACTACATTCTGACATCCCAGCTCATGTAACACATCTGACCAACTCCTGTATACAAACTGCATCTGACTCACACACAAGCCCAGCTGAGATTCACTACACTCTGACATCCCAGCTCACCTAACACCATCTGACCAGCTCCTGCATACAAACTGCATCTGTTTCACAAACAAGCCCAGCTGAGATTCACTACACAATGACACCCCAGCTCACCTAACACATCTGACCAGCTCCTGCATACAAACTTCATCTGACTCACAAACAAGCCCAGCTGAGATTCACTAGACTATGACATCCCAGCTCAACTAACACATCTGACCACTCCTGTATACAAACTGCATCTGACTCACACACAAGCCCAGCTGAGATTCACTACACTCTGACATCCCAGCTCACCTAACACATCTGACCAGCTCCTGTATACAAACTGCATCTGACTCACACACAAGCCCAGCTGAGATTCACTAGACTCTGACATCCCAGCTCACCTAACACATCTGACCAGCTCCTGCATACAAACTGCATCTGACTCACACACAAGCCCAGCTGAGATTCACTACATTCTGACACCCCAGCTCACCTAACACATCTGACCAGCTCCTGTATACAAACTGCATCTGACTCACACACAAGCCCAGCTGAGATTCACTAGACTCTGACATCCCGATCCCAGCTCACCTAACACATCTGACAACTCCTGTATACAAACTGCATCTGACTCACACACAAGCCCAGCTGAGATTCACTACACTCTGACATCCCAGCTCACCTAACACATCTGACCAGCTCCTGTATACAAACTGCATCTGACTCACACACAAGCCCAGCTGAGATTCACTACATCTGACACCCCAGCTCACCTAACACATCTGACCAGCTCCTGCATACAAACTGCATCTGACTCACACACAAGCCCAGCTGAGATTCACTAGACTCTGACATCCCAGCTCACCTAACACATCTGACCAACTCCTGCATACAAACTGCATCTGACTCACACACAAGCCCAGCTGAGATTCACTAGACTCTGACATCCCAGCTCACCTAACACATCTGACCAGCTCCTGTATACAAACTGCATCTGACTCACACACAAGCCAGCTGAGATTCATTAGACTCTTACATCCCAGCTCACCTAACACATCTGACCAGCTCCTGTATACAAACTGCATCTGACTCACACACAAGCCCAGCTGAGATTCATTAGACTCTGACATCCCAGCTCACCTAACACATCTGACCAGCTCCTGTATACAAACTGCATCTGACTCACACACAAGCCCAGCTGAGATTCACTAGACTCTGACATCCCAGCTCACCTAACACATCTGACCAGCTCCTGCATACAAACTGCATCTGACTCACAAACAAGCCCAGCTGAGATTCACTACATCTGACACCCCAGCTCACCTAACACATCTGACCAGCTCCTGCATACAAACTGCATCTGACTCACACACAAGCCCAGCTGAGATTCACTAGACTCTGACATCCCAGCTCACCTAACACATCTGACCACTCCTGCATACAAACTGCATCTGACTCACACACAAGCCCAGCTGAGATTCACTAGACTCTGACATCCCAGCTCACCTAACACATCTGACCAGCTCCTGTATACAAACTTCATCTGACTCACACACAAGCCCAGCTGAGATTCACTAGACTCTTACATCCCAGCTCACCTAACACATCTGACCAGCTCCTGATACAAACTGCATCTGACTCACACACAAGCCCAGCTGAGATTCACTACACTCTGACATCCCAGCTCACCTAACACATCTGACCAGCTCCTGTATACAAACTGCATCTGACTCACACACAAGCCCAGCTGAGATTCACTAGAGTCTGACATCCCGATTCCCAGCTCACCTAACACATCTGACCAGCTCCTGTATACAAACTGCATCTGACTCACACACAAGTCCAGCTGAGATTCACTACAATATGACATCCCAGCTCATGTAACACATCTGACCAACTCCTGTATACAAACTGCATCTGACTCACACACAAGCCCAGCTGAGATTCACTACACTCTGACATCCCAGCTCACCTAACGCATCTGACCACACACAAGTCCAGCTGAGATTCACTACAATATGACTCCAGCTGAGATTCACCTAACTGCATCTGACTCACACACAAGTCCAGCTGAGATTCACTACAATATGACATCCCAGCTCATGTAACACATCTGACCAACTCCTGTATACAAACTGCATCTGACTCACACACAAGCCCAGCTGAGATTCACTACACTCTGACATCCCAGCTCACCTAACGCATCTGACCAGCTCCTGCATACAAACTGCATCTGTTTCACAAACAAGCCCATCTGAGATTCACTACACAATGACACCCCAGCTCACCTAACACATCTGACCAGCTCCTGCATACAAACTTCATCTGACTCACAAACAAGCCCAGCTGAGATTCACTAGACTCTGACATCCCAGCTCACCTAACACATCTGACCAGCTCCTGTATACAAACTGCATCTGACTCACACACAAGTCCAGCTGAGATTCATTAGACTCTGACATCCCAGCTCACCTAACACATCTGACCAACTCCTGTATACAAACTGCATCTGACTCACACACAAGCCCAGCTGAGATTCACTACACTCTGACATCCCAGCTCACCTAACACATCTGACCAGCTCCTGTATACAAACTTCATCTGACTCACACACAAGCCCAGCTGAGATTCACTAGACTCTGACATCCAGCTCACCTAACACATCTGACCAGCTCCTGTATACAAACTGCATCTGACTCACACACAAGTCCAGCTGAGATTCACTAGACTCTGACATCCCAGCTCACCTAACACATCTGACCAGCTCCTGTATACAAACTGCATCTGACTCACACACAAGCCCAGCTGAGATTCACTAGACTCTGACATCCCAGCTCACCTAACACATCTGACCAGCTCCTGCATACAAACTGCATCTGACTCACACACAAGTCCAGCTGAGATTCACTACACTATGACATCCCAGCTCATGTAACACATCTGACCAACTCCTGTATACAAACTGCATCTGACTCACACACAAGCCCAGCTGAGATTCACTACACTCTGACATCCCAGCTCACCTAACAGCATCTGACCAGCTCCTGCATACAAACTGCATCTGTTTCACAAACAAGCCCAGCTGAGATTCACTACACAATGACACCCCAGCTCACCTAACACATCTGACCAGCTCCTGCATACAAACTTCATCTGACTCACAAACAAGCCCAGCTGAGATTCACTAGACTCTGACATCCCAGCTCAACTAACACATCTGACCCGCTCCTGCATACAAACTGCATCTGACTCACACACAAGCCCAGCTGAGATTCACTAGACTCTGACATCCCAGCTCACCTAACACATCTGACCAGCTCCTGTATACAAAACTGCATCTGACTCACACACAAGTCCCAGCTGAGATTCACTAGACTCTGACATCCCAGCTCACCTAACACATCTGACCAGCTCCTGATACAAACTGCATCTGACTCACACACAAGCCCAGCTGAGATTCACTACATTCTGACATCCCAGCTCACCTAACACATCTGACCAGCTCCTGTATACAAACTGCATCTGACTCACACACAAGCCCAGCTGAGATTCACTAGACTCTGACATCCCAGCTCACCTAACACATCTGACCAGCTCCTGTATACAAACTGCATCTGACTCACACACAAGTCCAGCTGAGATTCACTACACTATGACATCCCAGCTCACCTAACACATCTGACCAGCTCCTGTATACAAACTGCATCTGACTCACACACAAGCCCAGCTGAGATTCACTACACTCTGACATCCCAGCTCACCTAACGCATCTGACCAGCTCCTGCATACAAACTGCATCTGTTTCACAAACAAGCCCAGCTGAGATTCACTACACAATGACACCCCAGCTCACCTAACACATCTGACCAGCTCCTGCATACAAACTTCATCTGACTCACAAACAAGCCCAGCTGAGATTCACTAGACTCTGACATCCCAGCTAAACTAACACATCTGACCCACTCCTGCATACAAACTGCATCTGACTCACACACAAGCCCAGCTGAGATTCATTAGACTCTGACATCCCAGCTCACCTAACACATCTGACCAGCTCCTGTATACAAACTTCATCTGACTCACACACAAGCCCAGCTGAGATTCTTTAGACTCTTACATCCTAGCTCACCTAACACATCTGACCAGCTCCTGTATACAAACTGCATCTGACTCACACACAAGTCCAGCTGATATTCATTAGACTCTGACATCCCAGCTCACCTAACACATCTGACCAGCTCCTGTATACAAACTTCATCTGACTCACACACAAGTCCAGCTGATATTCATTAGACTCTGACATCCCAGCTCACCTAACACATCTGACCAACTCCTGTATACAAACTGCATCTGACTCACACACAAGCCCAGCTGAGATTCACTACACTCTGACATCCCAGCTCACCTAACACATCTGACCAGCTCCTGTATACAAACTTCATCTGACTCACACACAAGCCCAGCTGAGATTCTTTAGACTCTTACATCCTAGCTCACCTAACACATCTGACCAGCTCCTGTATACAAACTGCATCTGACTCACACACAAGTCCAGCTGATATTCATTAGACTCTGACATCCCAGCTCACCTAACGCATCTGACCAGCTCCTGTATACAAACTTCATCTGACTCACACACAAGCCCAGCTGAGATTCTTTAGACTCTTACATCCTAGCTCACCTAACACATCTGACCAGCTCCTGTATACAAACTGCATCTGACTCACACACAAGTCCAGCTGATATTCATTAGACTCTGACATCCCAGCTCACCTAACACATCTGACCAACTCCTGTATACAAACTGCATCTGACTCACACACAAGCCCAGCTGAGATTCACTACACTCTGACATCCCAGCTCACCTAACGCATCTGACCAGCTCCTGTATACAAACTTCATCTGACTCACACACAAGCCCAGCTGAGATTCTTTAGACTCTTACATCCTAGCTCACCTAACGCATCTGACCAGCTCCTGTATACAAACTTCATCTGACTCACACACAAGCCCAGCTGAGATTCTTTAGACTCTTACATCCCAGCTCACCTAACACATCTGACCAACTCCTGTATACAAACTGCATCTGACTCACACACAAGCCCAGCTGAGATTCACTACACTCTGACATCCCAGCTCACCTAACACATCTGACCAGCTCCTGTATACAAACTTCATCTGACTCACACACAAGCCCAGCTGAGATTCTTTAGACTCTTACATCCTAGCTCACCTAACACATCTGACCAGCTCCTGTATACAAACTGCATCTGACTCACACACAAGTCCAGCTGATATTCATTAGACTCTGACATCCCAGCTCACCTAACACATCTGACCAGCTCCTGTATACAAACTTCATCTGACTCACACACAAGTCCAGCTAAGATTCACTAGACTCTGACATCCCAGCTCACCTAACACATCTGACCAGCTCCTGATACAAACTGCATCTGACTCACACACAAGCCCAGCTGAGATTCACTACATTCTGACATCCCAGCTAATGTAACACATCTGACCAACTCCTGTATACAAACTGCATCTGACTCACACACAAGCCCAGCTTAGATTCACTACACTCTGACATCCCAGCTCACCTAACGCATCTGACCAGCTCCTGCATACAAACTGCATCTGTTTCACAAACAAGCCCAGCTGAGATTCACTACACAATGACACCCCAGCTCACCTAACACATCTGACCAGCTCCTGCATACAAACTTCATCTGACTCACAAACAAGCCCAGCTGAGATTCACTAGACTCTGACATCCCGATTCCCAGCTCACCTAACACATCTGACCAGCTCCTGTATACAAACTGCATCTGACTCACACACAAGTCCAGCTGAGATTCACTACAATATAACATCCCAGCTCATGTAACACATCTGACCAACTCCTGTATACAAACTGCATCTGACTCACACACAAGCCCAACTGAGATTCACTACACTCTGACATCCCAGCTCACCTAACACATCTGACCAACTCCTGCATACAAACTGTATCTGACTCACAAACAAGCCAAGCTGAGATTCACTAGACTCTGACATCCCAGCTCACCTAACACATTTGACCAGCTCCTGCATACAAACTGCATCTGACTCACACACAAAGTCCAGCTGAGATTCACTAGACTCTGACATCCCAGCTCACCTAACACATCTGACCAGCTCCTGTATACAAACTGCATCTGACTCATACACAAGCCCAGCTGAGATTCATTAGACTCTGACATCCCAGCTCACCTAACACATTTGACCAGCTCCTGCATACAAACTACATCTGACTCACACACAAGTCCAGCTGAGATTCACTACAATATGACATCCCAGCTCATGTAACACATCTGACCAACTCCTGTATACAAACTGCATCTGACTCACACACAAGCCCAGCTGAGATTCACTACACTCTGACATCCCAGCTCACCTAACGCATCTGACCAGCTCCTGCATACAAACTGCATCTGTTTCACAAACAAGCCCAGCTGAGATTCACTACACAATGACACCCCAGCTCACCTAACACATCTGACCAGCTCCTGCATACAAACTTCATCTGACTCACAAACAAGCCCAGCTGAGATTCACTAGACTCTGACATCCCAGCTCAACTAACACATCTGACCCACTCCTGCATACAAACTGCATCTGACTCACACACAAGCCCAGCTGAGATTCATTAGACTCTGACATCCCAGCTCACCTAACACATCTGACCAGCTCCTGTATACAAACTTCATCTGACTCACACACAAGCCCAGCTGAGATTCATTAGACTCTTACATCCTAGCTCACCTAACACATCTGACCAGCTCCTGATACAAACTGCATCTGACTCACACACAAGCCCAGCTGAGATTCACTACATTCTGACATCCCAGCTCATGTAACACATCTGACCAGCTCCTGTATACAAACTGCATCTGACTCACACACAAGCCCAGCTGAGATTCACTAGAGTCTGACATCCCGATTCCCAGCTCACCTAACACATCTGACCAGCTCCTGTATACAAACTGCATCTGACTCACACACAAGTCCAGCTGAGATTCACTACAATATGACATCCCAGCTCATGTAACACATCTGACCAACTCCTGTATACAAACTGCATCTGACTCACACACAAGCCCAGCTGAGATTCACTACACTCTGACATCCCAGCTCACCTAACGCATCTGACCAGCTCCTGCATACAAACTGCATCTGTTTCACAAACAAGCCCAGCTGAGATTCACTACACAATGACACCCCAGCTCACCTAACACATCTGACCAGCTCCTGCATACAAACTTCATCTGACTCACAAACAAGCCCAGCTGAGATTCACTAGACTCTGACATCCCAGCTAAACTAACACATCTGACCCACTCCTGCATACAAACTGCATCTGACTCACACACAAGCCCAGCTGAGATTCATTAGACTCTGACATCCCAGCTCACCTAACACATCTGACCAGCTCCTGTATACAAACTTCATCTGACTCACACACAAGCCCAGCTGAGATTCTTTAGACTCTTACATCCTAGCTCACCTAACACATCGGACCAGCTCCTGTATACAAACTGCATCTGACTCACACACAAGTCCAGCTGATATTCATTAGACTCTGACATCCCAGCTCACCTAACACATCTGACCAGCTCCTGTATACAAACTTCATCTGACTCACACACAAGTCCAGCTAAGATTCACTAGACTCTGACATCCCAGCTCACCTAACACATCTGACCAGCTGAGTCCTGATACAAAATGCATCTGACTCACACACAAGCCCAGCTGAGATTCACTACATTCTGACATCCCAGCTCATGTAACACATCTGACCAACTCCTGTATACAAACTGCATCTGACTCACACACAAGCCCAGCTGAGATTCACTACACTCTGACATCCCAGCTCACCTAACGCATCTGACCAGCTCCTGCATACAAACTGCATCTGTTTCACAAACAAGCCCAGCTGAGATTCACTACACAATGACACCCCAGCTCACCTAACACATCTGACCAGCTCCTGCATACAAACTTCATCTGACTCACAAACAAGCCCAGCTGAGATTCACTAGACTCTGACATCCCAGCTCAACTAACACATCTGACCCACTCCTGCATACAAACTGCATCTGACTCACACACAAGCCCAGCTGAGATTCATTAGACTCTGACATCCCAGCTCACCTAACACATCTGACCAGCTCCTGTATACAAACTTCATCTGACTCACACACAAGTCCAGCTAAGATTCACTAGACTCTGACATCCCAGCTCACCTAACACATCTGACCAGCTCCTGATACAAACTGCATCTGACTCACACACAAGTCCAGCTGAGATTCACTAGACTCTGACATCCCAGCTCACCTAACACATCTGACTAACTCCTGTAAACAAACTGCATCTGACTCACACACAAGCCCAGCTGAGATTCACTACATTCTTACATCCCAGCTCACCTAACACATCTGACCAGCTCCTGTATACAAACTGCATCTGACTCATACACAAGCCCAGCTGAGATTCATTAGACTCTGACATCCCAGCTCACCTAACACATTTGACCAGCTCCTGCAAACAAACTACATCTGACTCACACACAAGTCCAGCTGAGATTCACTACAATATGACATCCCAGCTCATGTAACACATCTGACCAACTCCTGTATACAAACTGCATCTGACTCACACACAAGCCCAGCTGAGATTCACTACACTCTGACATCCCAGCTCACCTAACGCATCTGACCAGCTCCTGCATACAAACTGCATCTGTTTCACAAACAAGCCCAGCTGAGATTCACTACACAATGACACCCCAGCTCACCTAACATATCTGACCAGCTCCTGCATACAAACTTCATCTGACTCACAAACAAGCCCAGCTGAGATTCACTAGACTCTGACATCCCAGCTCAACTAACACATCTGACCCACTCCTGCATACAAACTGCATCTGACTCACACACAAGCCCAGCTGAGATTCATTAGACTCTGACATCCCAGCTCACCTAACACATCTGACCAGCTCCTGTATACAAACTTCATCTGACTCACACACAAGCCCAGCTGAGATTCTTTAGACTCTTACATTATAGCTCACCTAACACATCTGACCAGCTCCTGATACAAACTGCATCTGACTCACACACAAGCCCAGCTGAGATTCACTACATTCTGACATCCCAGCTCATGTAACACATCTGACCAGCTCCTGTATACAAACTGCATCTGACTCACACACAAGCCCAGCTGAGATTCACTAGAGTCTGACATCCCGATTCCCAGCTCACCTAACACATCTGACCAGCTCCTGATACAAACTGCATCTGACTCACACACAAGTCCAGCTGAGATTCACTACATATGACATCCCAGCTCATGTAACACATCTGACCAACTCCTGTATACAAACTGCATCTGACTCACACACAAGCCCAGCTGAGATTCACTACACTCTGACATCCCAGCTCACCTAACGCATCTGACCAGCTCCTGCATACAAACTGCATCTGTTTCACAAACAAGCCCAGCTGAGATTCACTACACCAATGACACCCCAGCTCACCTAACAAATCTGACCAGCTCCTGCATACAAACTTCATCTGACTCACAAACAAGCCCAGCTGAGATTCACTAGACTCTGACATCCCAGCTCAACTAACACATCTGACCCACTCCTGCATACAAACTGCATCTGACTCACACACAAGCCCAGCTGAGATTCATTAGACTCTGACATCCCAGCTCACCTAACACATCTGACCAGCTCCTGTATACAAACTTCATCTGACTCACACACAAGCCCAGCTGAGATTCTTTAGACTCTTACATCCTAGCTCACCTAACACATCTGACCAGCTCCTGTATACAAACTGCATCTGACTCACACACAAGTCCAGCTGATATTCATTAGACTCTGACATCCCAGCTCACCTAACGCATCTGACCAGCTCCTGTATACAAACTTCATCTGACTCACACACAAGCCCAGCTGAGATTCTTTAGACTCTTACATCCTAGCTCACCTAACACATCTGACCAGCTCCTGTATACAAACTGCATCTGACTCACACACAAGTCCAGCTGATATTCATTAGACTCTGACATCCCAGCTCACCTAACACATCTGACCAACTCCTGTATACAAACTGCATCTGACTCACACACAAGCCCAGCTGAGATTCACTACACTCTGACATCCCAGCTCACCTAACGCATCTGACCAGCTCCTGTATACAAACTTCATCTGACTCACACACAAGCCCAGCTGAGATTCTTTAGACTCTTACATCCTAGCTCACCTAACGCATCTGACCAGCTCCTGTATACAAACTTCATCTGACTCACACTCAAGCCCAGCTGAGATTCTTTAGACTCTTACATCCCAGCTCACCTAACACATCTGACCAACTCCTGTATACAAACTGCATCTGACTCACACACAAGCCCAGCTGAGATTCACTACACTCTGACATCCCAGCTCACCTAACACATCTGACCAGCTCCTGTATACAAACTTCATCTGACTCACACACAAGCCCAGCTGAGATTCTTTAGACTCTTACATCCTAGCTCACCTAACACATCTGACCAGCTCCTGTATACAAACTGCATCTGACTCACACACAAGTCCAGCTGATATTCATTAGACTCTGACATCCCAGCTCACCTAACACATCTGACCAGCTCCTGTATACAAACTTCATCTGACTCACACACAAGTCCAGCTAAGATTCACTAGACTCTGACATCCCAGCTCACCTAACACATCTGACCAGCTCCTGATACAAACTGCATCTGACTCACACACAAGCCCAGCTGAGATTCACTACATTCTGACATCCCAGCTAATGTAACACATCTGACCAACTCCTGTATACAAACTGCATCTGACTCACACACAAGCCCAGCTTAGATTCACTACACTCTGACATCCCAGCTCACCTAACGCATCTGACCAGCTCCTGCATACAAACTGCATCTGTTTCACAAACAAGCCCAGCTGAGATTCACTACACAATGACACCCCAGCTCACCTAACACATCTGACCAGCTCCTGCATACAAACTTCATCTGACTCACAAACAAGCCCAGCTGAGATTCACTAGACTCTGACATCCCGATTCCCAGCTCACCTAACACATCTGACCAGCTCCTGTATACAAACTGCATCTGACTCACACACAAGTCCAGCTGAGATTCACTACAATATAACATCCCAGCTCATGTAACACATCTGACCAACTCCTGTATACAAACTGCATCTGACTCACACACAAGCCCAACTGAGATTCACTACACTCTGACATCCCAGCTCACCTAACACATCTGACCAACTCCTGCATACAAACTGTATCTGACTCACAAACAAGCCAAGCTGAGATTCACTAGACTCTGACATCCCAGCTCACCTAACACATTTGACCAGCTCCTGCATACAAACTGCATCTGACTCACACACAAAGTCCAGCTGAGATTCACTAGACTCTGACATCCCAGCTCACCTAACACATCTGACCAGCTCCTGTATACAAACTGCATCTGACTCATACACAAGCCCAGCTGAGATTCATTAGACTCTGACATCCCAGCTCACCTAACACATTTGACCAGCTCCTGCATACAAACTACATCTGACTCACACACAAGTCCAGCTGAGATTCACTACAATATGACATCCCAGCTCATGTAACACATCTGACCAACTCCTGTATACAAACTGCATCTGACTCACACACAAGCCCAGCTGAGATTCACTACACTCTGACATCCCAGCTCACCTAACGCATCTGACCAGCTCCTGCATACAAACTGCATCTGTTTCACAAACAAGCCCAGCTGAGATTCACTACACAATGACACCCCAGCTCACCTAACACATCTGACCAGCTCCTGCATACAAACTTCATCTGACTCACAAACAAGCCCAGCTGAGATTCACTAGACTCTGACATCCCAGCTCAACTAACACATCTGACCCACTCCTGCATACAAACTGCATCTGACTCACACACAAGCCCAGCTGAGATTCATTAGACTCTGACATCCCAGCTCACCTAACACATCTGACCAGCTCCTGTATACAAACTTCATCTGACTCACACACAAGCCCAGCTGAGATTCATTAGACTCTTACATCCTAGCTCACCTAACACATCTGACCAGCTCCTGATACAAACTGCATCTGACTCACACACAAGCCCAGCTGAGATTCACTACATTCTGACATCCCAGCTCATGTAACACATCTGACCAGCTCCTGTATACAAACTGCATCTGACTCACACACAAGCCCAGCTGAGATTCACTAGAGTCTGACATCCCGATTCCCAGCTCACCTAACACATCTGACCAGCTCCTGTATACAAACTGCATCTGACTCACACACAAGTCCAGCTGAGATTCACTACAATATGACATCCCAGCTCATGTAACACATCTGACCAACTCCTGTATACAAACTGCATCTGACTCACACACAAGCCCAGCTGAGATTCACTACACTCTGACATCCCAGCTCACCTAACGCATCTGACCAGCTCCTGCATACAAACTGCATCTGTTTCACAAACAAGCCCAGCTGAGATTCACTACACAATGACACCCCAGCTCACCTAACACATCTGACCAGCTCCTGCATACAAACTTCATCTGACTCACAAACAAGCCCAGCTGAGATTCACTAGACTCTGACATCCCAGCTAAACTAACACATCTGACCCACTCCTGCATACAAACTGCATCTGACTCACACACAAGCCCAGCTGAGATTCATTAGACTCTGACATCCCAGCTCACCTAACACATCTGACCAGCTCCTGTATACAAACTTCATCTGACTCACACACAAGCCCAGCTGAGATTCTTTAGACTCTTACATCCTAGCTCACCTAACACATCGGACCAGCTCCTGTATACAAACTGCATCTGACTCACACACAAGTCCAGCTGATATTCATTAGACTCTGACATCCCAGCTCACCTAACACATCTGACCAGCTCCTGTATACAAACTTCATCTGACTCACACACAAGTCCAGCTAAGATTCACTAGACTCTGACATCCCAGCTCACCTAACACATCTGACCAGCTGAGTCCTGATACAAAATGCATCTGACTCACACACAAGCCCAGCTGAGATTCACTACATTCTGACATCCCAGCTCATGTAACACATCTGACCAACTCCTGTATACAAACTGCATCTGACTCACACACAAGCCCAGCTGAGATTCACTACACTCTGACATCCCAGCTCACCTAACGCATCTGACCAGCTCCTGCATACAAACTGCATCTGTTTCACAAACAAGCCCAGCTGAGATTCACTACACAATGACACCCCAGCTCACCTAACACATCTGACCAGCTCCTGCATACAAACTTCATCTGACTCACAAACAAGCCCAGCTGAGATTCACTAGACTCTGACATCCCAGCTCAACTAACACATCTGACCCACTCCTGCATACAAACTGCATCTGACTCACACACAAGCCCAGCTGAGATTCATTAGACTCTGACATCCCAGCTCACCTAACACATCTGACCAGCTCCTGTATACAAACTTCATCTGACTCACACACAAGTCCAGCTAAGATTCACTAGACTCTGACATCCCAGCTCACCTAACACATCTGACCAGCTCCTGATACAAACTGCATCTGACTCACACACAAGTCCAGCTGAGATTCACTAGACTCTGACATCCCAGCTCACCTAACACATCTGACTAACTCCTGTAAACAAACTGCATCTGACTCACACACAAGCCCAGCTGAGATTCACTACATTCTTACATCCCAGCTCACCTAACACATCTGACCAGCTCCTGTATACAAACTGCATCTGACTCATACACAAGCCCAGCTGAGATTCATTAGACTCTGACATCCCAGCTCACCTAACACATTTGACCAGCTCCTGCAAACAAACTACATCTGACTCACACACAAGTCCAGCTGAGATTCACTACAATATGACATCCCAGCTCATGTAACACATCTGACCAACTCCTGTATACAAACTGCATCTGACTCACACACAAGCCCAGCTGAGATTCACTACACTCTGACATCCCAGCTCACCTAACACATCTGACCAGCTCCTGCATACAAACTGCATCTGTTTCACAAACAAGCCCAGCTGAGATTCACTACACAATGACACCCCAGCTCACCTAACATATCTGACCAGCTCCTGCATACAAACTTCATCTGACTCACAAACAAGCCCAGCTGAGATTCACTAGACTCTGACATCCCAGCTCAACTAACACATCTGACCCACTCCTGCATACAAACTGCATCTGACTCACACACAAGCCCAGCTGAGATTCATTAGACTCTGACATCCCAGCTCACCTAACACATCTGACCAGCTCCTGTATACAAACTTCATCTGACTCACACACAAGCCCAGCTGAGATTCTTTAGACTCTTACATTATAGCTCACCTAACACATCTGACCAGCTCCTGATACAAACTGCATCTGACTCACACACAAGCCCAGCTGAGATTCACTACATTCTGACATCCCAGCTCATGTAACACATCTGACCAGCTCCTGTATACAAACTGCATCTGACTCACACACAAGCCCAGCTGAGATTCACTAGAGTCTGACATCCCGATTCCAAGCTCACCTAACACATCTGACCAGCTCCTGTATACAAACTGCATCTGACTCACACACAAGTCCAGCTGAGATTCACTACAATATGACATCCCAGCTCATGTAACACATCTGACCAACTCCTGTATACAAACTGCATCTGACTCACACACAAGCCCAGCTGAGATTCACTACACTCTGACATCCCAGCTCACCTAACGCATCTGACCAGCTCCTGCATACAAACTGCATTTGTTTCACAAACAAGCCCAGCTGAGATTCACTACACAATGACACCCCAGCTCACCTAACAAATCTGACCAGCTCCTGCATACAAACTTCATCTGACTCACAAACAAGCCCAGCTGAGATTCACTAGACTCTGACATCCCAGCTCAACTAACACATCTGACCCACTCCTGCATACAAACTGCATCTGACTCACACACAAGCCCAGCTGAGATTCATTAGACTCTGACATCCCAGCTCACCTAACACATCTGACCAGCTCCTGTATACAAACTTCATCTGACTCACACACAAGCCCAGCTGAGATTCATTAGACTCTTACATCCTAGCTCACCTAACACATCTGACCAGCTCCTGTATACAAACTGCATCTGACTCACACACAAGTCCAGCTGATATTCATTAGACTCTGTCATCCCAGCTCACCTAACACATCTGACCAGCTCCTGTATACAAACTTCATCTGACTCACACACAAGTCCAGCTAAGATTCACTAGACTCTGACATCCCAGCTCACCTAACACATCTGACCAGCTCCTGATACAAACTGCATCTGACTCACACACAAGCCCAGCTGAGATTCACTACATTCTGACATCCCAGCTCATGT
Organism: Bombina bombina; assembly: GCF_027579735.1. NCBI lineage: Eukaryota > Metazoa > Chordata > Amphibia > Anura > Bombinatoridae > Bombina > Bombina bombina. The sequence continues at coordinate 149,418,934 of NC_069503.1, read as the reverse complement.
AACACATCTGACCAACTCCTGTATACAAACTGCATCTGACTCACACACAAGCCCAGCTGAGATTCACTACACTCTGACATCCCAGCTCACCTAACGCATCTGACCAGCTCCTGCATACAAACTGCATCTGTTTCACAAACAAGCCCAGCTGAGATTCACTACAAAATGACACCCCAGCTCACCTAACACATCTGACCAGCTCCTGCATACAAACTTCATCTGACTCACAAACAAGCCCAGCTGAGATTCACTAGACTCTGACATCCCAGCTCAACTAACACATCTGACCCACTCCTGCATACAAACTGCATCTGACTCACACACAAGCCCAGCTGAGATTCATTAGACTCTGACATCCCAGCTCACCTAACACATCTGACCAGCTCCTGTATACAAACTTCATCTGACTCACACACAAGTCCAGCTGATATTCATTAGACTCTGTCATCCCAGCTCACCTAACACATCTGACCAGCTCCTGTATACAAACTTCATCTGACTCACACACAAGTCCAGCTAAGATTCACTAGACTCTGACATCCCAGCTCACCTAACACATCTGACCAGCTCCTGATACAAACTGCATCTGACTCACACACAAGCCCAGCTGAGATTCACTACATTCTGACATCCCAGCTCATGTAACACATCTGACCAACTCCTGTATACAAACTGCATCTGACTCACACACAAGCCCAGCTGAGATTCACTACACTCTGACATCCCAGCTCACCTAACGCATCTGACCAGCTCCTGCATACAAACTGCATCCGTTTCACAAACAAGCCCAGCTGAGATTCACTACAAAATGACACCCCAGCTCACCTAACACATCTGACCAGCTCCTGCATACAAACTTCATCTGACTCACAAACAAGCCCAGCTGAGATTCACTAGACTCTGACATCCCAGCTCAACTAACACATCTGACCCACTCCTGCATACAAACTGCATCTGACTCACACACAAGCCCAGCTGAGATTCATTAGACTCTGACATCCCAGCTCACCTAACACATCTGACCAGCTCCTGTATACAAACTTCATCTGACTCACACACAAGCCCAGCTGAGATTCTTTAGACTCTTACATCCTAGCTCACCTAACACATCTGACCAGCTCCTGTATACAAACTGCATCTGACTCACACACAACTCCAGCTGATATTCATTAGACTCTGACATCCCAGCTCACCTAACACATCTGACCAGCTCCTGTATACAAACTTCATCTGACTCACACACAAGTCCAGCTAAGATTCACTAGACTCTGACATCCCAGCTCACCTAACACATCTGACCAGCTCCTGTATACAAACTGCATCTGACTCACACACAAGCCCAGCTGAGATTCATTAGACTCTGACATCCCAGCTCACCTAACACATCTGACCAGCTCCTGTATACAAACTTCATCTGACTCACACACAAGCCCAGCTGAGATTCACTACATTCTGACTTCCCAGCTCACGTAACACATCTGACCAGCTCCTGTATACAAACTGCATCTGACTCACACACAAGTCCAGCTGATTTTCACTACATTCTGACATCCCAGCTCATGTAACACATCTGACCAGCTCCTGTATACAATCTGCATCTGACTTACACACAAGTCCAGCTGAGATTCACTACACTCTGACATTCCAGCTCACCTGACACATCTGACCAGCTCCTGTATACAAACTGCATCTGACTCATACACAAGCCCAGCTGAGATTCACTACATTCTGACATCCCAACTCACCTAACACATCTGACCGGCTCCTGTATACAAAATGCATCTGACTCATACACAAGTCCTGCTGAGATTCATTAGACTCTGACATCCCTGCTCACCTAACACATCTGACCATCTTCTGTATACAAACTGCATCTAACTCACACACAAGTCCAGCTAAGATTCACTACACTGACATCCCAGCTCACCTAACACATCTGACCAACTCCTGCATACAAACTGTATCTGACTCACAAACAAGCCCAGCTGAGATTCACTACACTATGACACCCCAGCTCACCTAACACATCTGACCAGCTTCTGTATACAAACTGCATCTGACTCACACACACGTCCAGCTGAGATTCACTAGACTCTGACATCCCAACTCACCTAACACATCTGACCAGCTCCTGCATACAAACTGACTCACTACACTCTGACATCTTAGCTCACCTAACACATCTGATCATCTCCTGCATACAAACTGCATCTGACTCACACACAAGTCCAGCTGAGATTCACTAGACTCTGACATCCCAGCTCACCTAACACATCTGACTAACTCCTGTAAACAAACTGCATCTGACTCACACACAAGCCCAGCTGAGATTCACTACATTCTTACATCCCAGCTCACCTAACACATCTGACCAGCTCCTGTATACAAACTGCATCTGACTCATACACAAGCCCAGCTGAGATTCATTAGACTCTGACATCCCAGCTCACCTAACACATTTGACCAGCTCCTGCATACAAACTACATCTGACTCACACACAAGTCCAGCTGAGATTCACTACAATATGACATCCCAGCTAACCTAACACATCTGACCAGCTCCTGTATACAAACTTCATCTGACTCACACACAAGCCCAGCTGAGATTCACTACATTCTGACTTCCCAGCTCACGTAACACATCTGACCAGCTCCTGTATACAAACTGCATCTGACTCACACACAAGTCCAGCTGATTTTCACTACATTCTGACATCCCAGCTCATGTAACACATCTGACCAGCTCCTGTATACAAACTGCATCTGACTTACACACAAGTCCAGCTGAGATTCACTACACTCTGACATTCCAGCTCACCTGACACATCTGACCAGCTCCTGTATACAAACTGCATCTGACTCATACACAAGCCCAGCTGAGATTCACTACATTCTGACATCCCAACTCACCTAACACATCTGACCGGCTCCTGTATACAAAATACATCTGACTCATACACAAGTCCTGCTGAGATTCATTAGACTCTGACATCCCTGCTCACCTAACACATCTGACCATCTTCTGTATACAAACTGCATCTGACTCACACACAAGTCCAGCTAAGATTCACTACACTGACATCCCAGCTCACCTAACACATCTGACCAACTCCTGCATACAAACTGTATCTGACTCACAAACAAGCCCAGCTGAGATTCACTACACTATGACACCCCAGCTCACCTAACACATCTGACCAGCTCCTGTATACAAACTGCATCTGACTCACACACACGTCCAGCTGAGATTCACTAGACTCTGACATCCCAACTCACCTAACACATCTGACCAGCTCCTGCATACAAACTGACTCACTACACTCTGACATCTTAGCTCACCTAACACATCTGATCATCTCCTGCATACAAACTGCATCTGACTCACACACAAGTCCAGCTGAGATTCACTAGACTCTGACATCCCAGCTCACCTAACACATCTGACTAACTCCTGTAAACAAACTGCATCTGACTCACACACAAGCCCAGCTGAGATTCACTACATTCTTACATCCCAGCTCACCTAACACATCTGACCAGCTCCTGTATACAAACTGCATCTGACTCATACACAAGCCCAGCTGAGATTCATTAGACTCTGACATCCCAGCTCACCTAACACATTTGACCAGCTCCTGCATACAAACTACATCTGACTCACACACAAGTCCAGCTGAGATTCACTACAATATGACATCCCAGCTAACCTAACACATCTGACCAGCTCCTGTATACAAACTTCATCTGACTCACACACAAGCCCAGCTGAGATTCACTACATTCTGACTTCCCAGCTCACGTAACACATCTGACCAGCTCCTGTATACAAACTGCATCTGACTCACACACAAGTCCAGCTGATATTCACTACATTCTGACATCCCAGCTCATGTAACACATCTGACCAGCTCCTGTATACAAACTGCATCTGACTTACACACAAGTCCAGCTGAGATTCACTACACTCTGACATTCCAGCTCACCTGACACATCTGACCAGCTCCTGTATACAAACTGCATCTGACTCATACACAAGCCCAGCTGAGATTCACTACATTCTGACATCCCAACTCACCTAACACATCTGACCGGCTCCTGTATACAAAATGCATCTGACTCATACACAAGTCCTGCTGAGATTCATTAGACTCTGACATCCCTGCTCACCTAACACATCTGACCATCTTCTGTATACAAACTGCATCTGACTCACACACAAGTCCAGCTAAGATTCACAACACTCTGACATCCCAGCTCACCTAGCACATCTGACCAACTCCTGCATACAAACTGTATCTGACTCACAAACAAGCCCAGCTGAGATTCACTACACTATGACACCCCAGCTCACCTAACACATCTGACCAGCTTCTGTATACAAACTGCATCTGACTCACACACAAGTCCAGCTGAGATTCACTAGACTCTGACATCCCAGCTCACCTAACACATTTGACCAGCTCCTGCATACAAACTGCATCTGACTCACACACAAAGTCCAGCTGAGATTCACTAGACTCTGACATCCCAGCTCACCTAACACATCTGACCAGCTCCTGTATACAAACTGCATCTGACTCACACACAAGTCCAGCTGAGATTCACTACATTCTGACACCCCAACTCACCTAACACATCTGACCAGCTCCTGCATACAAACTGACTCACTACACTCTGACATCTTAGCTCACCTAACACATCTGATCATCTCCTGCATACAAACTGCATCTGACTCACACACAAGTCCAGCTGAGATTCACTAGACTCTGACATCCCAGCTCACCTAACACATCTGACTAACTCCTGTAAACAAACTGCATCTGACTCACACACAAGCACAGCTGAGATTCACTACATTCTTACATCCCAGCTCACCTGAAACATCTGACCAACTCCTGTATACAAACTGCATCTGACTCACACACAAGCCCAGCTGAGATTCACAACACTCTGACATCCCAGCTCACCTAACGCATCTGACCAGCTCCTGCATACAAACTGCATCTGACTCACAAGCAAGCCCAGCTGAGATTCACTACACAATGACACCCCAGCTCACCTAACACATCTGACCAGCTCCTGCATACAAACTGCATCTGACTCACAAACAAGCCCAGCTGAGATTCACTACACAATGACACCCCAGCTCACCTAACACATCTGACCAGCTCCTGCATACAAACTGCATCTGACTCACAAGCAAGCCCAGCTGAGATTCACTACACAATGACACCCCAGCTCACCTAACACATCTGACCAGCTCCTACATACAAACTGCATCGGACTCACAAACAAGCCCAGCTGAGATTCACTACACAATGACACCCCAGCTCACCTAACACATCTGACCATCTCCTGCATACAAACTGCATCTGACTCACACACAAGCCCAGCTGAGATTCACTACACTCTGTCATCCCAGCTCACTTAACAAATCTGACCAGCTCCTGCATGCAAACTGCATCTGACTCACACACAGCCCCAGCTGAGATTCACTACACTCTGATACCCCAGCTCACGTAACACATCTGACCAGCTGAGATTCACTACATTCTGACATCCCAGCTCTCCAGTAGAACCCTGAAGGAAAGAAATAGAAAGGAAGGGTTATATGACCCCACTAGGAAGCAGGGCATGGGGTGAGGTAAAGGACAAGGGGATGGGCTGGGAAGGGGGGGGGGTTATAAACCCACAACAGGAAGTTGAGACAGGCATTCAAAATCTGGAGCAGCATGGTGGGTGATTTTTGCTTACCTGAGTATGGAGGCCCTGGTAGCAAAGGTTATGGAGATGGCGAGCGTGGGAGAAGCCAGCTGGATTCGGGAGCAGTTGTCCACAGCTGGGGAGGCAGCCCGGAGAGAAGAGGCGGCAGTGTCCCTTCAGAGGGAGGCAGCTAACAGGAGGTGAGGATAGCCTGCGCGCAGGTCCAGGCCACCGGAGAGGCTCAGTCCGGCGCTTAGGACTGCTAGGCCCAGGAGGGGCAACATCAGGGGCAGCAGTGGCAGAGCAGCTGAGGAGCCATCTGAGGCAGGATCCGGTCGTACGTCTAGGCCAGTAGCGGGTGTGCGGCCTAGTACAGTGGGGACTGATGTCGTCACGGAGTGGCACCCACAGGAGCGATCCGCCGCTTCCAGAGGCCGTAGGAGGAGTCGCCGGTCAGGGCCCAGCAGGGCTGCAGCAGAGGAGAGGGCTAGTATGGCCATAGGAGAGGTGGCGGTGGAAGCCAGGACGGCTGAAGTGGAGCAGCATCCGGAGCAGTGGACGAAGCCGCCGCTAGAGCTGGAGGCCAGCGGCGACTTCGGTGAGGAGGAAGATGCACTAGAAGGGACATTGGTGGGACTGGTAATGGCTGGCCAGGTAGGGGATATATCTACTTTGGCGCAGCTTTTGAGGTTGTTGTCCCCTCCATGGGAAGGGGAGGGGGAGGGAGGTAGGGAGGAGAGTAGAAGGGGGGATGGGGGATAGTGGACAGAGAGGGAGGGCTTTGATTCAATCCTCTTCCTCACAGGCTACTAGATCTGGACCCATTACGGGGAGGGACAGCAACCCCCCATAGGAGGCGGGATTCCCCAAGTGAATGCAGAAGGTCTCGCTCACCATTGAGGAGGCGGACAGGGGTGTCAGAGTGGGCTAGGGTTGAGAGGTCCCGGGACAGGAGCAGGCACAGCAGAGGAAGATCCCCTGCCAGGAGGGGGCCGGCCAGATGCATTTTGGAGGAGGACAGAGGGGATACAGCCAGGGGAGTCAGGAGGCCCGGTCAGGAGAGTGGCACCAGGGCAGTCATAGAGGTGACAGAGCTTGGACGGAGAGAGGGACCCGCAACGGTGGTGCAGCCTGCAGGTGAGACAGCATGGCCGCTTCCTAGGGTGAATGACGGTTTATCTGATGAGCGAGAGGTGTTATTGGCGGGTTTGAAAGGCTTGATCACAGCTCTGGAGAAGCCAAAGGGTACAGGGGAGACGCCAGCGGCGGCGTGGGTCCAGTCAGGCACAGAGGTGTGGGTGGATGCGGCACGAGCAGGAGGAGGTATGGTACCTGCAGGGAGCACAAGTACCAGCGGAGGAGGGGAGTCATTGAAAGTGCCGGAGGATGCATTGTGGAGACCTTGTTTGTGCTCAGTAGGACCGTTGGGGATTCATCTGCCTAACGAGTTGAAGGAGAAGATATGGAAGAGGGAATTCTTGGAAATCTTGTCCCTGCTTCCGCTGGACCATGTACTGGAGGTGAAGGAGGACGATAAGGAAAAAGGGAAGAAAGAGGAGGAGGAGAGGTAGAAGCATTGGAGGAAGCTGCCAAAGACGTTTGGGAATTGGTCCAGGGCGTTTTGTATATTGGCGAGCATGGTAAGTGAGAAGTTCCCAGAGCAGGGATCATCCTTGTTCTGCTATTATGACGAGATTGCGGGTGCATATAGGACGTATGGCGGGATGGCTTGGTGGCGCTATGATGAGCGGTTTAGACAGCGAATGGCGGTATGGCCTGAGATGCGATGGGACGACAGGGATATGGGCATTTGGCTGGAGATTATTACTTTGCTTCGGGGGGGCAGTCCTTTCGGATCTAGGGTCAAGGAACGGGAAGCGGGGGAAGCGGTGGCGGCATTGTGACGGCTATCCACAGGGGTCTCTGTTTCCAATTCAATGAGGGACAGTGTCGCTTTGGGGCATCGTGCAAGTACAAGCATGAGTGCTCTGGCTGTGGAGGAATTCATTCCTTCACCAAATGTTTCAAGAAAGCAAGGCCTGGGGTTAGGCCAGGAGAAGTGGGTAGTGCAGGCGTGGACACCGGTGAGGGTAGAAAGGATGGTCCCGTGGCTAAAGGAGTACACCAATAGGTGGGGGCACGCGGAGGATGCTAAATTATTGCTAACGGGTTCCAGCTCAGGTTTTATTATCCCATACAAGGATCAAGAGGTTAGGGTTTTTGGGGGGAATTTAAAATCGGCCATGGAATTTTCATGGGTGGTGAGGGAGAAGTTGTTCAAGGAGGTCTTTCTAGGGAGAATGGCAGGGCCTTTTGAGGTTCCTCCGTTAGCGGGGTTGCAGATTTCTCTGCTGGGGTTGGTGCCGAAGAAGGGAGCGGGACAATTTCAGATGATCCATCACCTCTCACATCCTAAGGGGTTGTCAATGAATGATGGTATTGATCCGGAGTTGGTATCGGTAAATTATGCATCATTTGACAAGGCTGTGGCATTGGTGCAAATAGCAGGCCCGGGGGCCCTGCTAGCCAAGGTGGACATGGAGTCTGCTTTCCTGCTGTTACCAGTGCACCCTAGGTGTCATCATCTTCTGGGTTGTTTCTTTGACGGTTCTTTCTTTGTTGACTTATGCCTTCCTTTGGGCTGCTCTATTTCATGCTCTTATTTTGAGAGGTTCAATTCGTTTGTGGAATGGGTGGTGAGGCGGAAAGCGGGTAAGCCCTCGGTTGTCCACTATTTAGACGATTTCCTCTTTGTGGGCGCGGTCGGATCAGGGGATTGTGAGCATCTGGTGGAGGTTTTTGGGGAAGTCGCTCGGGATTTCGGTATCCCGGTGGCAGCGGACAAATCGGAGGGTCTGGTCATATCCTTGAGCTTTTTGGTTATCCGCGGATGGAATGCAGGTGTCAGGGTTTTTTCCCTGTTGTGTTTGCCATGTGCTGCTGGCAGCCATTTTACTCACCTCTCTTCGTGACTATGGTGCATTGTGGGGGATGCTGCTCAATACCTGCACTTCCTTTTATGGCCAGACTGGTGTGCATCATCCATGTGAGACAGGATGCAGTCTCAGAATTGTGATGTCATTACTTATTATTTAAAGGGCCTCTGTTCAGTATGCTTTGCCTTTGCGTTGTCTCAGACCTGTTTGTGAGAGTTCCTGTGTATTACCTGGCTGCCTGACGTCCTTCCTGGTTCCTGATCCCTGGCTTGTTCCTGACTCTGCTGTTTTCCTTGTTCCTGATTCCGGCTTGTCTGACTATTTGCTTTGGCTCCTGACTCGGCTCGTCTGACTACCAGCTCTGGTTTTGATTCCTGGCTTGTTATTTGACTTGTGGACTTTTTATTATTTTTTGCTATTAATAAGGTGTGATTATTTTTGCACTTCTCGTCTCAGTCTGATTCCTGGCACCCTGACATTACGCAAAGGCCATGAATCCTGATGGTGCTAATAATCCACCTTTGCCTGTCATCATTTCCAGGATGGATGTACAGGATCACCGCTTCTATCAATTTGCACTGGCCCTGCAAACCCTGCTGACTCGCACTGCACATTTGGACCAAAGTGTCCCGCAAGTTATGGCACCTATGCCTACCAGGAGCATGTCCGGTTCTGCATCTCTACCTCAGCGATATGGAGGCGATCCTATTCAGTGCAGAGGGTTTTTGAACCAGGTGGGCATTTACTTTGAGATGTTACCTCAGGCGTTTCTCTCTGACAGAGCTAAGGTGGGATTTCTCATCTCGTTACTCTCTGACACAGCTCTTGCCTGGGCTAATCCCTTGTGGGAAACTAATAAACCTGTGATTTCTAATTACCCTGAATTTGTGGCCTCCTTTCGAAGGGTATTTGATGTTCCTTCTCGCTCCTCCTCTGCTGCTAAACGACTCATGTCCATTCAGCAAGGTACAAGATCTGTTGCTCAGTATGCTATTGAGTTCTGTATGCTTGCCGCAGAGGTAGGTTGGAACAATGAAGCCCTTGTTGCCGCCTTCTTTCATTGGCTCTCTGATGCGATTAAAGACGAAGTTGCTGCCAGAGATTTACCAGAAGATCTCAAGGCATTGGTGCCTTTTTTGATCCTAATTGACATCAGACTCAGAGAAAGGCCCTCTTTCAAGGAGCGCTTGCGGAAGCCTCCTTTTCCGTTGTCTCTGAGGTGTTCGTTCCCACCCATGCCTCCCTCTCCTCCCATGCCTCCTGGTCCCGAGTCACCAGGTACTGCTGAGCCGATGCAGCTGGGATTCACACGTCTCTCCATGGTGGAGAGGGCCTTTAGGAGGAGGGAGGGGCTCTGCCTCTATTGTGGGTTACAGGGCCACCTTTTGAAGTCTTGTCCTACACGGGCTCGGGAAACACTCACACCTAAGGTCCTGTCGGGGGCAGACCTTGG